>NC_042989.1:14514026-14814026 GCF_901001165.1 Salmo trutta | reverse complement strand
TGGGGAGCCTCCACTGGTGTATGCACATGTTTGTAGATTTAGGTGTTGGATGTTTTAAACATTACAAGGAAAGACATTTTTGTTGGCTAATTGCTCTCAGAAATCTTGGCTTGTATGTTGTTTACTCTGAGATAAGCAGATGAGGCTCTAAACAAATTGTCTATGTTTTGAAATGCCATTTGCTGAGCTGGATTGTTTTACTGTTTGGTTTTTAGACTAGTTGAATTGTGCACTCCCATAGTGTTCACTGTGACCTAACGTTACCCTGTGGATAGGTGTACCTAGCAGTAGAAACAGTTACTGTGCCAATGCTTAGAACTAAATCTCACCAGATGCAGCACCATTCAAATCAAATCAAATTTATTTATATAGCCCTTCGTACATCAGCTGAAATCTCAAAGTGCTGTACAGAAACCCAGCCTAAAACCCCAAACAGCAAGCAATGCATGTGAAAGAAGCACGGTGGCTGGGAAAAACTCCCTAGGAAAAACTCCTGAGAAAGGCCAAAAACCTAGGAAGAAACCTAGAGAGGAACCAGGCTATGAGGGGTGGCCAGTCCTCTTCTGGCTGTGCCGGGTGGATATTATAACAGAACATGGTCAAGATGTTAAAATGTTCGTAAATGACCAGCATGGTCAAATAATAATAATCATAGTAATTGTCGAGGGTGCAACAAGCACGTCCGGTGAACAGGTCAGGGTTCCGTAGCCGCAGGCAGAACAGTTGAAACTGGAGCAGCAGCATGGCCAGGTTGACTGGGGACAGCAAGGAGTCATCATGCCAGGTAGTCCTGAGGCATGGTCCTAGGGCTCAGGTCCTCTGAGAGAAAGAAAGAAAGAGAGAAGAGAGAATTAGAGAGAGCATATTTACATTCACACAGGACACCGGATAAGACAAGAGAAATACTCCAGATGTAACAGACTGACCCTAGCCCCCCGACACATAAACTACTGCAGCATAAATACTGGAGGCTGAGACAGGAGGGATCAGAAGACATTGTGGCCCCATCCGATGATACCCCCGGACAGGGCCAAACAGGCAGGATATAACCCCACCCACTTTGCCAAAGCACAGCCCCCACACCACTAGAGGGATATCTACAACCACCAACTTACCGTCCGAAGACAAGGCCGAGTATAGCCCACAAAGATCTCCGCCACGGCACAACCCAAGGGGGGGGCGCCAACCCAGACAGGAAGACCACGTCAGTGGCTCAACCTACTCAAGTGACGCACCCCTCCCATGGACGGCATGGAAGAACACCAGTAAGTCAGTGACTCAGCCCCTGTAAAAGGGTTAGAGGCAGAGAATCCCAGTGGGAAGAGGGGAACCGACAAGGCAGAGACAGCAAGGGCGGTTCGTTGCTCCAGACTTTCCGTTCACCTTCACACTCCTGGGCCAGACTATACTTAATCATAGGACCTACTGAAGAGATAAGTCTTCAGTAAAGACTTAAAGGTTGAGACTGAGTCTGCGTCTCTCACATGGGTAGGCAGACCATTCCATAAAAATGGAGCTCTATAGGAGAAAGCCCTACCTCCAGCCGTTTGCTTAGAAATTCTAGGGACAATTAGGAGGCCTGCGTCTTGTGACCGTAGCGTACGTGTAGGTATGTACGGCAGGACCAAATCGGAAAGATAGGTAGGAGCAAGCCCATGTAATGCTTTGTAGGTTAGCAGTAAAACCTTGAAATCAGCCCTTGCCTTAACAGGAAGCCAGTGTAGGGAGGCTAGCACTGGAGTAATATGATCAAATTTTTTGGTTCTAGTCAGGATTCTAGCAGCCGTATTTAGCACTAACTGAAGTTTGTTTAGTGCTTTATCCGGGTAGCCGGAAAGTAGAGCATTGCAGTAGTCGAGCCTAGAAGTAACAAAAGCATGGATTAATTTTTCTGCGTCATTTTTGGACAGAAAGTTTCTGATTTTTGCAATGTTACGTAGATGGAAAAAAGCTGTCCTTGAAGCAGTCTTGATATGTTCTTCAAAAGAGAGATCAGGGTCCAGAGTAACGCCGAGGTCCTTCACAGTTTTATTTGAGACGACTGTACAACCATCCAGATTAATTGTCAGATTCAACAGAAGATCTCTTTGTTTCTTGGGACCTAGGACAAGCATCTCTGTTTTGTCCGAGTTTAAAAGTAGAAAATTTGCAGCCATCCACTTCCTTATGTCTGAAACACAGGCTTCTAGCGAGGGCAATTTTGGGGCTTCACCATGTTTCATTGAAATGTACAGCTGTGTGTCGTCCGCATAGCAGTGAAATTTAACATTATGTTTTCGAATAACATCCCCAAGAGGTAAAATATATAGTGAAAACAATAGTGGTCCTAGAACGGAACCTTGAGGAACACCGAAATTTACAATTGATTTGTCAGAGGACGAACCATTCACAGAGACAAACTGATATCTTTCCGACAGATAAGATCTAAACCAGGCCAGAACTTGTCCATGTAGACCAATTTGGGTTTCCAATCTCTCCAAAAGAATGTGGTGATCGATGGTATCAAAAGCGGCACTAAGATCTAGGAGCATGAGGACAGATGCAGAGCCTCGGTCTGACGTCATTAAAAGGTCATTTACCACCTTCACAAGTGCAGTCTCAGTGCTATGATGGGGTCTAAAACCAGACTGAAGCGTTTCGTATACATTGTTTGTCTTCAGGAAGGCAGTGAGTTGCTGCGCAACAACTTTTTCTAAAATTTTTGAGAGGAATGGAAGATTCGATATAGGCTGATAGTTTTTTATAATTTCTGGGTCAAGATTCGGCTTTTTCAAGAGAGGCTTTATTACTGCCACTTTTAGTGAGCTTGGTACACATCCGGTGGATAGAGAGCCGTTTATTATGTTCAACATAGGAGGGCCAAGCACAGGAAGCAGCTCTTTCAGTAGTTTAGTTGGAATAGGGTCCAGTATGCAGCTTGAGGGTTTGGAGGCCATGATTATTTTCATCATTATGTCAAGAGATATAGTACTAAAACACTTTAGTATCTCCCTTGATCCTAGGTCCTGGCAGAGTTGTGCAGACTCAGGACAATGGAGCCCTGGAGGAATACCCAGATTTAAAGAGGAGTCCGTAATTTGCTTTCTAATGATCATGATCTTTTCCTCAAAGAAGTTCATAAATTTATTACTGCTGAAGTGAAAGCCATCCTCCATTTGCGAATGCTGCTTTTTAGTTAGCTTTGCGACAGTGTCAAAAAGAAATTTCGGATTGTTCTTATTTTCCTCAATTAAGTTGGAAAAATAGGATGATCGTGCAGCAGTGAGGGCTCTTCGATACTGCACGGTACTGTCTTTCCAAGCTAGTCGGAAGACTTCCAGTTTATTGTGGCGCCATTTCCGTTCCAATTTTCTGGAAGCTTACTTCAGAGCTCGTGTATTTTCTGTATACCAGGGAGCTAGTTGCTTATGACAGATGTTTTTAATTTTTAGGGGTGCAACTGCATCTAGGGTATTGCGCAAGGTTAAATTGAGTTCCTCGGTTAGGTGGTTAACTGATTCTTGTCCTCTGACGTCCTTGGGTAGGCAGAGGGAGTCTGGAAGGGCATCAAGGAATCTTTGGGTTGTCTGAGAATTTATAGCACGACTTTTAATCTTCCTTGGTTGGGGTCTGAGCAGATTATTTGTTGCAATTGTAAACGCAATAAAATGGTGGTCCGATAATCCAGGATTATGAGGAAAAACATTAAGATCCACAACATTTATTCCATGGGACAAAACTAGGTCCAGAGTATGACTGTGGCAGTGAGTAGGTCCAGAGACATGTTGGACAAAACCCACTGAGTCGATGATGGCTCCGAAAGCCTTTTGGAGTGGGTCTGTGGACTTTTCCATGTGAATGTTAAAGTCACCAAAAATTAGAATATTATCTGCCATGACTACAAGATCCGATAGGAATTCAGGGAACTCAGTAAGGAACACTGCATATGGCCCAGGAGGCCTGTAAACAGTAGCTATAAAAAGTGATTGAGTAGGCTGCATAGATTTCATGACTAGAAGCTCAAAAGACGAAAACGTCATTGTTTTTTTTTTTGTAAATTGAAATTTGCTATCGTAAATGTTAGCAACACCTCCGCCTTTGCCGGATGCACGGGGGGTATGGTCACTAGTGTAACCAGGGGGTGAGGCCTCATTTAACACAGTAAATTCATCAGGCTTAAGCCATGTTTCAGTCAGGCCAATCACATCAAGATTATGATCAGTGATTAGTTCATTGACTATAACTGCCTTGGAAGTGAGGGATCTAACATTAAGTAACCCAATTTTGAGATGTGAAGTATCACAATCTCTTTCAATAATGGCAGGAATGGAGGAGGTCTTTATACTAGTAAGATTACTGAAGCGAACACCGCCATTTTTAATTTTGACCAACCTAGATCGAGGCACAGACACGGTCTCAATGGGGAAAGCTGAGCTGACTACGCTAACTGTGCTAGTGGCAGACTCCACTAAGCTGGCAGGCTGGCTAACAGCCTGTTGCCTGGCCTGCACCCTATTTCATTGTGGAGCTAGAGGAGTTAGAGCCCTGTCTATGTTCGTAGATAAGATGAGAGCACCCCTCCAGCTAGGATGGAGTCCGTCACTCCTCAGCAGGCCAGGCTTGGTCCTGTTTGTGGGTGAATCCCAGAAAGAGGGCCAGTTATCTACAAATTATTTGGGAGGGGCAGAAAACAATTTTCATCCAGCGATTGAGTTGTGAGACTCTGCTGTAGAGCTCATCACTCCCCCTAACGGGGAGGGGGCCAGAGACAATTAATCGATGCCGACACATCTTTCTAGCTGATTTACATGCTGAAGCTATGTTGCGCTTGGTGACCTCTGACTGTTTCATCCTAACATCGTTGGTGCCGACGTGGATAACAATATCTCTATACTCTCTACACTTGCCAGTTTTAGCTTTAGCCAGCACCGTCTTTAGATTAGCCTTAACGTCGGTAGCCCTGCCCCCTGGTAAACAGTGTATGATCGCTGGATGATTAGTTTTAAGTCTAATACTGCGGGTAATGGAGTCGCCAATGACTAGGGTTTTCAATTTGTCAGAGCTAATGGTGGGAGCCGTCGGCGTCTCAGACCCCACAACGGGAGGAGCAGAGACCAGAGAAGTCTCGGCCTCCGACTCCGACTCGCTTAACGGGGAGAACCGGTTGAAAGTTTCTGTCGGCTGAATAAGCGACACCGGTTGAGCATTCCTACAGCGTTTCCCTCCAGACGCCATGAGAAAGATGTCCGGCTGCGGGGACCGTGCGAGGGGGTTTATACTAACGTTACTATCTGTACTTGCTGGTGGCACAGACGCTGTTTCATCCTTTCCTACACTGAAATGACCCTTGCCTAACGATTGCGTCTGAAGCTGGGCTTGCAGCACAGCTATCCTTGCCGTAAGGCGATCATTCTCCTGTATATTATGAGTACAACGACTGCAATTAGAAGGCATCATGTTAATGTTACTTAGCTTCGGCTGTTTCAAGTCCTGACGAACCATGTCCAGATAAAACCTCCGGGGTAGGGAAGTTGAATGAAAAAAAAGTTGAGTGAGGGAAAAAGTAAAAATATACGGTAATGAAAAAGTAAAAACCGTCATGTAGCAAAGTAAAAACGGCAACAAAAACGCACAGCAGCGTAAACAAGTCTGCAAGTTGTGACCGGAAACAGGAAAATCATGATTCAGAAATCAAAATGTCTGAAAGTAAACAATCCTGGCTTTCTGGATCGAATCTCGATGCCTCTTGACGTTTCATATTACCTGTTGTATTTATTGTTCTCAAAGAAAGGCCAGAATGTTTTTTTAGCTAGACTGTTGAAGATGAAGAGACAAATGGGTGTTCAGTGTTTCCTCTATCAGAGCTTCAAGTAAGTGTTTGGCAGTTGAGGAGGAGAAGCAAGGAAACTAAATAGTTCCACAGAAACATAATCAGCAGCGTTAGAAACTTAAGCAAACTACTGTACATCAAGGTTATCTGGTTTAATAAGTCAACTGTTCTTCCTCCATCAAAACTTTAAAAAGCTGTTAGTGTTTCCCCTTCAATTAATTAGTCTTGGCAGCGCTTCTAACGCTGCGGATTATATTTCTGTGGAACTATTTTGTTTCCTTGCTTCTCCTCCTCAGCTGCCAAACACTTATTTGAAGCTCAATGCAGTGTGAAAAACAAGTATTTTGGGCCTGCTTATTAGAAATCCATATTGACGATGGTGTTGTTGCCATGCCTCCTCTCTGAGTCGCCTAATTCATGTATAATTTGTTGTGACGGCCAGTTATATTTTTGTATCAGCAGTGCACCACCTCCGTCTGTGTCTGGCTGAGACGATGATTAAACGCCATAGTTCTCCGGAGAGCATTTGGACACAATTAAACGCTATTGTTTATGACCGCATCCTCCATTAATGTAACCACATTTGCACTGCCTCAGCACTGCTTTCTCTGACGCGATCAGCAAAGCACATTGTGTTTGGGGACCTGGGTATTCCGTCTCATTCGATGAGGAGCTGCCAGTTTATAATGTGAACAAAGTTACATTTAAAAAATATATTTCAAATCATGTCAAATGTGATGACTTCAATGGCAATGAGATGTTTCTGAAAAGTTTCCTAACTGAAGTCAAAAATTTTACAGCAGATCTTGGAGGGAACATTGTCTGTGTCGTAGTAAGAAAGATGTCGATATTTGCACCACTCCACAGAAACGATAGCCCGTCTTCCATATTGGAGGCAGTCACTCATTCTGTCATTACATTCTTTTATAGGCCCATTTATATTGGGGAGCAGAATTTTTCTGAAATTAGATTGTAGTGGTCTTTCTGACGCTGGGGACTGGAAAAGCACAGAGCAGTCGGATGTAATGGCTATTTTGCTTTTATTTCTTCCGGGACTAATCTCTCACTGCTTTCTCAATGTGATTTCTTCTGACATGTAACAAAGACATTGTTTCTACCAGTGTGTCTTTTACTCCCTCCATAATAAGAAGGATTCAGTGATATGGGCTGGACTGATTGATTTTGGCTACAATGTTCTGGAGAAGGTTTGCATTGACAATGGATGATTTATATGAAAGTGAGAGCTACAGGTAACTGCCAAAATAATGGAAACACTTAAATAAATGAGGGATACAAAGTATATTGAAAGCAGGTGCTTCCAGACAGGTGTAGTTCCTGAGTTAATCAAGCAATTAACATCCCATCATGCTTAGGGTCAATTGTAAAAATGCTGGGCAGGCAATTATTTTGGCCATTGTTTTAGCTACCATGGCTATGCCCCAACAAGATGACAATGCCCCCATCCACAGGGTACAAGTGGTCACTGAATGGTTGATGAGCATGAACATAATGTCAACCATATGCCATGACTGACTCAGTCACCAGATCTCAACCCAATTGAACATTTATGGGAGATTCCGGAGTGCCACCTGAGACAGCGTTTTCAGAATCACCTTATTTGTTCATTGTGAAGATTTATTTTTTTGCAGCTGCAGTTTTAAAACAGCCTATTACTCGAATGTTGTTGCATTAAATTAGTGCAAGCACTCTTGCAGTCTTTCTCAATTGGATTCAAATTGCATCCAAAATAGATAATCCTGTTCAAGATTGATATATGCATATACACTGCTCAAAAAAATAAAGGGAACACTTAAACAACACAATGTAACTCCAAGTCAATCACACTTCTGTGAAATCAAACTGTCCACTTAGGAAGCAACACTGATTGACAATAAATTTCACATGCTGTTGTGCAAATAGAATAGACAACAGGTGGAAATTATAGGCAATTAGCAAGACACCCCCAATAAAGGAGTGGTTCTGCAGGTGGTGACCAGAGACCACTTCTCAGTTCCTATGCTTCCTGGCTGATGTTTTGGTCACTTTTGAATGCTGGCGGTGCTTTCACTGTAGTGGTAGCATGAGACGGAGTCTACAACCCACACAAGTGGCTCAGGTAGTGCAGCTCATCCAGGATGGCACATCAATGCGAGCTGTGGCAAGAAGGTTTGCTGTGTCTGTCAGCGTAGTGTCCAGAGCATGGAGGCGCTACCAGGAGACAGGCCAGTACATCAGGAGACGTGGAAGAGGCCGTAGGAGGGCAACAACCCAGCAGCAGGACCGCTACCTCCGCCTTTGTGCAAGGAGGAGCACTGCCAGAGCCCTGCAAAATGACCTCCAGCAGGCCACAAATGTGCATGTGTCTGCTCAAACGGTCAGAAACAGACTCCATGAGGGTGGTATGAGGGCCCGACGTCCACAGGTGGGGGTTGTGCTTACAGCCCAACACTGTGCAGGACATTTGGCATTTGCCAGAGAACACCAAGACTGGCAAATTCGCCACTGGCGCCCTGTGCTCTTCACAGATGAAAGCAGGTTCACACTGAGCACATGTGACAGACGTGACAGAGTCTGGAGACGCCGTGGAGAACGTTCTGCTGCCTGCAACATCCTCTAGCATGATCGGTTTGGCGGTGGGTCAGTCATGGTGTGGGGTGGTATTTCTTTGGGGGGCCGCACAGCCCTCCATGTGCTTGCCAGAGGTAGCCTGACTGCCATTAGGTACCGAGATGAGATCCTCAGACCCCTTGTGAGACCATATGCTTGTGCGGTTGGCCCTGGGTTCCTCCTAATGCAAGACAATGCTAGACCTCATGTGGCTGGAGTGTGTCAGCAGTTCCTGCAAGAGGAAGGCATTGATGCTATGGACTGGCCCGCCCGTTCCCCAGACCTGAATCCAATTGAGCACATCTGCGACATCATGTCTCGCTCCATCCACCAACGCCACGTTGCACCACAGACTGTCCAGGAGTTGGCGGATGTTTTAGTCCAGGTCTGGGAGGAGATCCCTCAGGAGACCATCCGCCACCTCATCAGGAGCATGCCCAGGCATTGTAGGGAGGTCATACAGGCACCTGGAGGCCACACACACTACTGAGCCTCATTTTGACTTGTTTTAAGGACATTACATCAAAGTTGGATCAGCCTGTAGTGTGGTTTTCCACTTTAATTTTGAGTGTGACTCCAAATCCAGACCTCCATGGGTTGATAAATTGGATTTCCGTTGATTATTTTTGTGATTTTGTTGTCAGCACATTCAACTATGTAAAGAAAAAAGTATTTAGTAAGATTATTTCATTCATTCAGATCTAGGATGTGTTATTTTAGTGTTCCCTTTATTTTTTTGAGCAGTGTATATAGATGTCCTAGCTTACCTCTTTCAGGTAATACAGTCAATGCAGTATTAGCTTTGTATTTAGCTAATTAATGATGGGTTATGCATAATAAGCTTCTAACTTATAGCCTCACCTGTGCTCCTCTGGCCTCTTTCCTTAAAAAATCTCCTTAGCTCTTGGAGTCCCATGCAAGAAAAGCTAGACTAGAATAGCTTGCTGGACTTTTTTTATGCATTTCTCATACCAATAGACTATTCAAAGAGGGATGCAAGCTCTTGTTTGCTGAATGTTAATTACAGCAGACCATAGAACTCACGGGTCATTTGAAAGAAGCACAAGCGTGCGATGGCAGTAGGCTATAGCATTTATTTATTCAGACACATAACCATTCAATCTTCGTGAAGAGAAGTGAAAGCCGTCTGAATCTAATTATAGTCCTATTATTCAAGCATGTCATTAGAATAATGAAGATGAGGACAATGAAGCTTATTTAACTGTTGTGAGGAAAGAATGAAGCAACAATAGAAAGAGGAGGTAGGCTAAAACATTAGGGGAAATATTATAAAATGTATATATGAGTCAGCCTCCTACTAATACAAATGGGCCCTATTATATTTTAAAATCAAATTCTCTAGCCTATACTAGGGAGGCTGTATGTAATGCACTAGAATCTGCATGTGATGCACCAGAAAGTTCTGTCCCAACTTTATCATGAGTTGAAGGAGGTGCATAATTCCAGTCCATGTAATACAGTTCACACTCAAAGATTAGCCTACTGGAGTTTTTCATTTATTTACCCAAGAGAGCATATAGCTAGCTACATCTCTGGGCTTTTATGTTTTTATGACGTGCGTAAAGCCTAAAAATCATATGTATTGGATAATGACACAATCATTTAGTTTTTTTTGGGGCTTGGGTTCATAAAATGTATTTAATGTATGTCTCATCAGGCTCAGGAAGCATCGGGCTTGATTTAAAAAAAAAATGTATATGCTTCATATCGTTTTGAATTACACTTCCTGTTTTGGCAGGAAATACCGGGCTACCCGGGAGAAAAGAGATTTATTCTCAGGATGCAACATTTGTAAAATACTGGGAAAATATTAAACCCAATAACCTTATCCATTCCACCAAAATCAAACAGTAACACTCACCAATGATCTTATCTCTTTCCATCCACAGAGGAGAGCTGACGAACTCCTCTCCATTTACCCTCTCTCTCTGCGACTCTCCCCCCTCCCCCACGATGAGTGCCAAGGCAGCCATCAACAAGGCGGTGTTCACGCCCCACGATGAGAAGATGCTTGCAGCCGTGCAGGTGAAGAGGAGGACCAAGAAGAAGATCCCCTTCCTAGCTACTGGAGGACAGGGAGACTACATGACCTTCATCTGCCTCTCAGGTACTACAACCCTTATTTTTCACCTTTTTCATTTATTTGTCTTTCCTCTTTTTACCTCCTATCCTTTCCTAGTTTTACTTCTTTTTCTCTCGTTGTTTTGCCGTTCCTCTCTTTACAGTCTTGTGTTCCTTTCCTCTCTTCACGTTTGTGAGTGCTGGGGCTCCTGGGGCTCCTGTGCTGATGACTACTCCAGACTGACAGGTCTCCCTGTAGCATTGTCTGTGGCATGTGGCTATAATGTCCCTGCTATTGACAGGTTTCTTGATGGCAGTGGTATGAGTGTGTGTGTTTGTTTATTTTTATGGATGTGTGTGTTGGTGGCCCGTCTAGAGGGTGCTGTGCTGCATCTGATCCAACGTGTGCCCAGAGTGATTATCCTCACTGTCAGTGTTATCAGCCTGGAATTGAGGTAACATGCTAGAGAGACCACAGTCACATTGCAACACACATCCCCTTCAATTCACCTTCTAATACGCTCTCTGAAGAGCCAGTTTACTGTTTCTGAGCCAATATAGCAAGACCCTTAACCAACAATTCACCTTCTGATACGCTGTCTGAAGAGCCTGTTTACTGTTTCTGAGCCAATATAGCAAGACCCTTAACCAATTTAGGGTTTAAATGGATGACATTTACTTTGAAATATATATATTTTTATTTAACTGGAATTTGGTTTAAAATTGTTTCTGAAAGATTTTCTATCCTCTGAAATATTGCACTCTTAATCAGTCATGCTCAGTAATATATGTGAGATCGAGAGGAACGGGTACAAAGCATTTTCACTAGGCTAAGTTACATTTCTTTAACCCATTCTGCAGTCCTATTAAACCATTCTTTGGCAGCAAATCATGTCATCTCAAGGTCTCAACTCATTGATCTATCAGTTACACGCAACCTTTAAGGCCAGAACTACCTCTCTGGTACCACCGTGTCAAGGCTCAATGTAGTCTCCCAGTAAGTAATTACAACATGGTGCAATATGACAGTTGACACACTTTTTATCCTGATGTCTCTAGTACTGTACTGCACTCCTCTTAACCACTTCCCTATTGGTCAGAAAATATTTTAATCTTAAGCACCTACAAATTCGTAATGTATTGTACGAAGTGGATTTGTAACATACGAATTTTAAGAAGAAAAATAAATATTGATATATGCAGCCATGCAATCTCCATAGCTGAACATTGGCAGTAGAATGGACTTACTGAAGAGCTCAGTGACTTTCAACGTGGCACCGTCATAAGATGCCACCTTTACAACAAGTCAGTTACATTTCTGCCCTGCTTGAGCTGACCCGGTCAACTGTAAGTGCTATTATTGTGAAGTGGAAACGTCTAGGAGCAACAATGGCTGAGCCACGAAGTGGTAGGCCACACAAGCTCACAGAACGGGACCGCTGATTGCTGAAAATCGTCTGTCCTCAGTTGCAACACTCACTACCGCGTTCCAAGCTTCCTCTGGAAGCAACGTCAGCACAAGAACTGGCCAAGCAGCCGCACACAATCCTAAGATCACCATGCGCAATGCCAAGTCTTAGCTGGAGTGGTGTAAAGCTCACCACAGTTGGACTCTAGAGCAGTGGAAACTCGTTCTCTGGAGTGATGAATCACACTTCACCATCTGGCAGTCCGACGGACGAATCTGGGTTTGCCAGATTCAGGTGGATGCTAGGAGAACGCTACCTGCCCGAATGCATAGTGCCAACTGTAAAGTTTGGTGGAGGAGGAATAATGGGCTGGAATTTGGGTAAAGCCCTTTCCCGTTTTAGCATGACTATACCCCCGTGCACAAAGCGAGGTCAAAGCGAAATGGTTTGTCGATCGGTGTTTAAGAACTTGACTGGCCTGTACAGAGCCCTGAACTCAACCCCATCAAACACCTTTGGAATGAATTGGAACGCTGACTGCTGGCCAGGCCCAACAACAGTGCCCGACCTCACTAATGCTCTTGTGGCTAAATGGAAGCAAATCCCCTCAGCAATGTTCCAACATCTAGGGGAAGAAATCAGACATTTTGGCTTGTGAACACTACTTTCAAAACTACTGGCTGAAATGATTCAAAGCCTCCTATAGCGTCACTTTAAATATCACTGTAAATATGTGATGCAAAGACTGTGTTGGTGGGATTTGTTGGAGGGGGAAGAAGATGAATCCTCTGTTTGTCCCACTGACTTCTATAATGTGAATGGATGCATATTCACAATTCCATTCTGGGTTCCTTGTACATGTAGCTAGGTCTACTACTACATCTTGTAAGGGTTGTGCTTTGTGGAGCAGCACAGATCCTCTCCCTCTATATGGCTCATCAGCTCATTCACTACCGACTAGGCCAGGCCTGGGCAATTATTTTCCATGGAGGGCCACATAAGAATATATTTTTGCCATCGCGGACCAGGATCATATTACGGGACTATACATCATGTGTATGACTGTGTTGACAGATATATCTACTGTAAATCACATCCAGATATGCTACTTATTTTACTTTTTTAACATGCACAGAAATAATCCACATCCATGTTCTCATTTTGGTAGGTAATTTCATTATTAAACATGCAATGAACTACACGGGGGGAAAAGTACACTGTGCATTCAGCACCACGGACAGAACTCTTATTATTGGGTATGAACAAAAACACAAAGAGAGAGAGAGCTCAACATTACATTTAAATTACTCAGTGTGAGGAGTGAAGTCTCTGATGGGCATTGACTAGAGCAGTGAAGTCAGGTATAGTTTCTGATGTCGTTATGCGCAGGATTGTTGAGAGGTGAGAGTCGGTAAGAGATGATCTGTGCCTTGACTTGTTATATTTCATCACTGAACATGTCTGTTCACATACATAGGTTGACCCAAACAGTACAAACATCTTCTGGGCATGACTCTTAATCTTTGGAAAGTTTTGTTCATCAAGAGATGCATAAGAACCTCATCAGTGACATTGTTTGAATAGTTCTCCAATCACTGCATCAGACTGAAGGTCGATAAGCTCAAGTTGCAGGTCAGTGGGAGCGTTATCCACATTGAAGGTGAAAGGAGAGGAAACCAACAGCATGTCATTTTCCAACACTTTGAAATCCTCAAAACGACGAGAACTCGCTGTTAAAAGCACGCAGCAGCGATCTATACTTCTCCCGCTAGTCATCTGATAGGGAACAAACTAGTAGTGTTGGACAGTGCGTGAGATTGTTAGCTTCTACTTGGCAGGTCAGGAGGAGTAATTTTCCCTTGAAGGCTTGACATCTGATGTCCAAAAAGGCCCTTCCCTTGTAGTTTGGAAATCAGTTCTTTCATAAGGGCCATGATGTCCACGGCGAAGGCAAAATCAGCCAACAATTCTTTATCTTGCAGTTGATACTCAGCAACCCCCGACTTCAGGTCGGCGCTCCACCAACGTTCAGTCAATGAAATAAACTAACATAACTCAAGTAGCAGATATAGGATATGGTAGAGAGAGTATGTGGCCTTTTCTGTTGTCGACAGGCTGGAGGTAAAATGTATGACAATGTAATGAGACGGACACTTTTTACATAATGCAGGTTTCTCCGATCAAATAGCCTAACCTAAATGGACATTATGGAATGGAGGAGTTTCACCCCATTGTCATGATCAGTGGTTTCAAGTTTGAATCCGTAATTTTTTTTTGTCAAGCTGATCATAGCGAAAAATAAAATACTTCTGCATTTCCGGCTGTGTAAACACATTGCAAATAGGTTCGCGATAACTCCTGATAAGGTTGGGTAGCTGATATTCAGTGCTTAAATAGCCAACTTTATTAGTCACAGGAATCAGGACTAATTAAGCCAGTGCAATGGCCTGTTGTACAGTCGGGCTACCACGTGGATGGTCATTCATAAAATTCCGTTGTGCGCTGACGCGGTAGGCCACACCCTGGTCCAGCCCGGATGTCGGCTGTTGGTGCTTTAGAGATGGTAGGCTTACCACACAGATAGCCATTCATAAAATTCAATTTCAGGTAACACTGTAGGCTATATCTCAGTAAGCACGGACCGACGCCGATGGCTTTTGGCTATCACTTCCACGGACATTGGTCAAGACCAAACCTGAACCAATCATAGATGTTTATGTTTGGTTCAGATTTTGTCCGGTCTGGACCAACCTTGATTTGGTCCAAACATAGACCTCTATAAATTACTTATTTTCAACTTTCATTCAGAACCGAAAAGGAATCTGATTTCCTTTTCGGGATTTTTTTCGTTGAAAATGACGACCAATCGAAAGAACAGCTGACTCTTGGTCGACCACCATTTAGGAAGTTTTTTTGTCAGGGACAGCCTTACATGCTTGTGGGAAAACCTCAATAATGCGTTGACAATCCCATGACTGCTGCTCCAGTGGTACAGAACAGTAGGCGGTGAGGCCCAGGGAAATACAGAGGCACTTTTGTTATGTAAGAAGCTATTGACACGCCTTTGGTACAGTAAGGCTGCTGTGTTGACATGACTGACCACCATACCTAGGATCAGTGTGCCCAGAGTGCTCTACTGTACTTCACACTCTCTGGCCACTGAATGTAGTGGACCGCTACTGCCAGTGACCCCAGGCAAGATAGATGCCTTTCAGATCGGTCCAGTCAATCCATTACTGGTCTAGTGCCCTACCGCATGTCTTTACTCAAGCAGAGAGTAGAGCATCCTTTCATTCAGACTATGCGAGAGGTCTCTCAAAGAACATCGTCATGAATGGTCTTGTTACGTTTGCATACAATGCACTTTATCATGACATAACCATTATTGAATAGTTTGGTACAAAATGTTACCAAGTAGCCTGATTTTAATTTATTGGTGCTCAATGCACAGTGAAAATAAATTACTGCCAATGTTGGTCTTGACAAGGTGTTCTTTACAGTGTTGATCTTAAATCAATTTACGCTCAAGGCCATGATTTTGTTCAGTTGACCTTCTAGCAACAAGAAAGCTAAAAGTTTAAAGGTGTGCGTTTGTTCACTGAGTGGGAGTTTAGTGGGTGTGAATTGGATGGATGTTCTGTTGTTCTCAGGGAGCTATGTGGTCGGTGCATTCTTCACTGAACCCTATAGGCCTGGACAAGATGCTGCGACTGCACTTTTCCTTGGTTTCATTCACTTCTGTCTCGGCAGGAACCACACGAACGCTCGCTAACTTGACTGTTTGGCCGGGAGGGCCAGAACTAGCAAGTCAGTCGTTGTACTCTGGAATCAGTAGAATAGTGTTACTTAAATGACTCCACTACAGGGCATTTCCTGTAGCATTATTTGCCTAAAATCAATGGGCTGGCTATTAAGATTTAATATCGCTGCACTGTCAGTGTTATAGGAATGTATTAAACAGGGTGTAATGTATACACTGTTGGAATAATGGCTGGAAACACTTGCACTGCTTTTTATAAAATGGGGTTGAATTGGTGGAAATGTCGTCAGACATTGGAAGGAAGTTGGGACATAAAAAACAGTGGTACAGTGGATGCTGTTGCTGTGTGCGTGCGTGCTCAATAAGCTTGTATAAAAGGACATTGATCTCAGTCTCTTTCACTCACACACACACACCTTAAGGATAGTGCATCAGGGCTTTGTACTCCGTATGAGAGAGAAGGAAAGTGCTGGCGCTGTGTCAGGAACCCAGGCAGGGCCAAGTCAGTGGGATCAGACTTTGATCGCTGTGTTCCATGTTTGTCTCTCTC
This sequence comes from Salmo trutta, assembly GCF_901001165.1. Classification (NCBI taxonomy): domain Eukaryota; kingdom Metazoa; phylum Chordata; class Actinopteri; order Salmoniformes; family Salmonidae; genus Salmo; species Salmo trutta. The sequence goes on along the minus strand of NC_042989.1, from coordinate 14,797,809 downwards.
CATTACTGAATCGCAGGGCTTTTACACTGGGCAGGACAGCTAAACAAGTGTTGAAGACTATATTGACAAAGTACAGTATAAACAAAGGGCAAACTAGCACCTTTGCAGTTTTGAATGTTCTTGTATCGTTTGCCCGTTTGTCTGTTTGTGTGTCAGAGGCTGGTCAGGGCTTAAGGGAGTTTAGGGCAGGAAATGAGGAGCAGGCAGTGATATATGGGGCCGTTCCTTTCTGATCAATACACAGCAAGACCCTGCCATGTCACACTAACAAATGTGTGTTTATGTGCAGGTGTTGTGTTTTGGTGTGTGTGTGTGTTTGTATGCTAAGTGCTTATGCAGGCGTAAGTTTGTGTGTGGGTGCACATACTTTTGTATGCATGATGTGCTTGTGTGTTCACACCGGTGTGGATGACCATGGTTGCATGTGTAAAGGGTCTCTGTATGCGTGTCGACATTCCAGCAGCCCAACCCCCTGTAGGGAAATGTGAACCTGAGACATACTCCACCAAGCACAGAAGGCCTGACAAACCTGAACGCATTGATCTCTAAAACTTGAATTGGGACCAATCCGTCACTGATTTTATGAACGTTAGCCGTGTTACGAACCGGCTCAAAGTTCGTAACAAAAGGGAGACAACGTGGAGACAAAGGGTAACAAAAATATATATTTATTAAATAAAACAACTAAGAAGGTAACAATGGCATGTGTAATCAGTAATCAGTAGTGTAAGTGAGTGTGTTGCATACTTGAATGTAATAATGCAGAGTGTTGAAAGGTGCCAAAGCAAATAACCAAGAAAACCACAAAACTCCCCAACCAATATCAATAAGGTGTCTGCGTGGAGAGAGTCTCTCCCATGAATGGGGAAGAGGTCCATTTATCCTGGGAAACACCTGAGCCCAGGTGTTTCCCATTCATCTGACGACCCTTCCAACTCCGCCCACCGGCCTCCTAATAAAGAAACAAGAACAGAGAGAGAATACGGCAGACAGAGTGGGAGGGTCGTCACACCCCCCCCCATAAAACCGGGGACCAACAAGGGCCCCGGAACAACGTACCAGCCTCTGAGTCCCAAATTTACATGAGGTTACATGTTCATCTTCCACTTGCCCCAGCCAACCTCCTTCTCCCCAGACCTCAGCAACCTTTGTGTACAGGAAGCAACTTTTAAGAGGAAAGAAGACAACGAGACCAGGAGGGAACAGACAGGAACGACAGAACACGACAACCCCAAACAACGGTCAGTCACATAAATATTCAGGAACAGGGCGCACGAGAGAGCGCATCAGCAATCACGTTATCAGTTCCCCGGATATGCCTCACATCGAGATGGAAAGATTGTAAAAATAAACACCATCTCATTATCCTCTGATTGGGACACATCATGGACCTGAAAAAGGTGAGAGGGTTATGGTCGGTGTAGACCACAATAGGTACTACCCCCGACCCAACATACACTTCAAAATGTTGTAACGCCCAAATGAGTGCTAGCGCTTCTTTTTCAATGACCGAGTAGTTCAACTGACAACGGTCAAATTTCCTGGAAAAGAAACTAACAGGCCTCTCAACCCCAGACACATCTGCTTGCAGCAAAACTGCACCTGCCCCCACATGACTAGCATCCACCTGCAAGGTAAATGCCAAATCCACACGAGGAGCAGCCAGCACCGGAGTTGAGGTAAGCAACTTCTTTGCATCTTCAAAAGCCTGTTGACAATGAGAAGACCATACGTAAACAGCCTTAGCTTTCAACAATTCTGTCAAGGGAGCGACCACAGTAGAAAAGTTCCTACAAAATCCACGGTAGTAACCAATCATTCCCAAGAAACGCATAAGTTCCTTTTTTGTAGTTGGTGGTGGAAAAGCATCAATAGCTACCACTTTAGCCCGAACCGGACGCACTTCACCCTGCCCAACCACCTTTCCAAGGTATGTAACAGTTGCCTGAGCAAACTCACATTTAGCCAAATTGATCGTGAGGTGACCTGCAGCCAGCCGCCCAAACAAGGCTTGAATACGAGACAGATGTTCCTCCCAGGTATCTGCATATATCACTACATCGTCCAGATAAACAGCGCACCCGGCCAGCCCTGCAACAACCCTGTTCATAAGTCGCTGAAAAGTGGCAGGTGCATTACGCAGGCCAAAACTCATAACCGAATACGAGTACAGACCAGAGGGTGTAATAAAGGCAGAGATTTCACGTGCCCTACTCGTTAGGGGCACCTGCCAATAGCCCTTTAACAGGTCAAATTTGCTCACAAACTTAGCTGCTCCGACTTTATCTACGCAGTCCTCCATTCGAGGAAGAGGAAATGAATCTGGCTTAGTGACAGCATTTACCTTACGGTAGTCCGTACAAAATCTGTTTGTTCCATCCGGTTTACTGACCAATATACAGGGAGAAGCCCAACTGGAGAAAGAAGGCTCTGCTATCTTACTCTCCAGCATGTACCTGACCTCAGCATCCAGACAACGCAGTTTCTCTGCAGAAACTCTATAGAACCGCTGACGAATAGGGTCAGCATCTCCAATGTCAATATCATGCTCTATCAAGTTGGTACGTGTTGGTATATCAGAAAACAACTCTGGAAATTTCCGAATCAGATCAACCATCTCATTTCGCTCATCAACAGGTAGATGGTTAAGAAGGTTGTCCAAAATATCCAGTGTCTCTGAATTTTTCAATCTACCTTGCAATACGCAATCGTCGGGACCAGGAACATCTTCCTCATCATGCACAGACCTAGCATGAGAAGAACCAAAGGATGTAACGGTATCAGCCAAAAGAACAGGTTTACCGTCCTCTTTAGACTCCCACTGTTTAGTCTCCGTTGAACGTGCATAATAGGGTTTTAACAAATTTACATGGCACAGTTGGTGTGCTTTTCTCCGTTCTGGAGTGGCAACTAGATAATTCTGCTCAGTGTACTGGCGCACCACTGTATATGGACCTTGAAACTTGGCTTGAAAAGGAGAACCAATAATTGGCAGCAGAGCAAGAACCTGGTCACCTGGACTAAAGTGACGAGGCTCAGTTCGACGATCAAATATGCCCTTCATCCTTTCCTGTGAAGATGATAGCTTTTCTTTCGCCATTTCACCAGCGGCATACAAGCGTCGCCGGAAATCACACACATACGATAACAAGGACTGAGGAGGCTCGGGAGATTTCCAATCATCCTGGAGAACAGATAAAAGTCCACGCACCCTATGTCCAAACACAAGGTCATTTGGACTGAAACCTGTGCTCTCCTGTGAAACCTCCCTAGCGGCTAACAGTAACCAAGGCAACCCCTCCTCCCAATCCTTATCCATCTCAGTACAATAAGCTCTCAACAAGGACTTAAGTGTTTGATGGAAACGTTCCAGTGCTCCCTGACTTTGCGCATGATAGGCGCTAGACAAATTGTGTTTAATATGGAGCTGTTGTAAAACCTGACCAAAGAGAGTAGAGGTGAAATTTGATCCTTGATCACTCTGAATGACCTTAGGAATTCCAAACAGTGAGAAAAACTGAGTCAACGCTTTTAACACAGACTTAGTCGTGATAGACCGGAGAGGATAGGCAGCCGGAAACCTTGTGGTCTGACACATCACAGTCAACAAATAATTACTACTTTTTTTAGAACGAGGCAGAGGACCAACACAATCAATCATCAGGTACTCAAAAGGTTGGCTGAGTACCGGAATAGGAAACAGTGGTACCGGCTTAATAGCTTGATTAGGTTTACCAGTTAATTGACAGGTGTGACAAGTTTTGATAAACTCAGACACATCTCTCTTCAATCCAGGCCAAAAGAAATGTCTTAATATACGATTGTAGGTTTTCCTCACACCCATATGTCCAGCAACATCATTGTGAGAAGTGTTCAAAACCAACTCACGAAGCTTAACTGGTACAACAACCTGACTAATCGCCTCCCCCAGAAAACAACTACCATGAGACATCCACTTTCTCATCAGGACATCCTCTTGGAGAAAATATCCATGTGCAACATCTCCCAACTGTTCCACAGGCACAATTTGGTCACGCAACTTCTCTAATGTGGAGTCAGTCCTTTGCGCATCGATTAGATCGGAGCGGGGTACAGGTAACGGAATAACGGGGAAAACAGTGATAGACGTCTTTGTGGTATTCTCATTTACCGACGCAGTAACTAGATCGCCATGGATCATAGAACGCGTCACTGCACACGCAGAGAACACCTCTGGGAAACTCTGCGCACTCTCATCAGGAATCCCTACAATTACCGGTGTATTGGAAACCACTAGAGCTGGAGACACAACAGGCCACACACGCTCACCAGCCAAGTTATTCCCAAGGATAACGTCAATACCCTCAATAGGCAATGAAGGACGCACCCCCACAACAACCTCACCTTTCACCAGTCCACAATCCAACATTAATCTATGCAATGGAACTGACAGAGTGTTCAAACCTATTCCCCTAATTAGCACGCTATTCCCTGAATCAGTCTCAGCAGAGAAGGGTAACAGAGATTCCAACACAAATGATTCAGAGGCACCTGTGTCTCTTAGGATCTTCACTGGCACTAGGTTCTTACTTCCTAACAGAGACACAAAACCCTCCGTAATGAAAGGTAAATAGTCTGGATCAATATGGACTTTCACCTGCCCCTGAGCCTGAGACAATATGTCAGGAGTGAACTGATGTGGAACAGGCGCAGCTAACGCCGTAGGCTTCGATTTAACAAAAGTACCTGTACTGAACTTATCCCTAGACCTAAGAACCGGACATTCGTTTTTCCAATGTCCTGAGCCTAGACAGTAGTGACACTCTTGACCAAAGTCAGTTTTACCATGGGAGTCAGGCTCAACCCTAGTTGAATAAAACTCTGCCCGTGAACCAGAGTATCTCGGTGACCGAGGTCCAAATCTCTCCGAACGTCTCCACTCACTCCGAATACGGGGCTCTACAAAAACAGTTTTGTGAGTCAAAACATATTCATCTGCCAAAACCGCAGCTTCAGCGACAGTTTTAACTTTCCGTTCGTTAATATACGTGGCTATACGATCAGGGACTGTGTCCTTAAATTGCTCTAACATAATCAGCTCACACAGCCCTTGGAAAGTCATAACTGCAGAGGCGGAACACCAGCGATTAAACTGTGAAGATAATTGTCGCACAAACTCAACATGAGTTTGTTTATCATCCCTTTTTAAAGTTCTAAATCGTTGGCGGTAAGCCTCAGGAACTAATTCGTAAATCTGTAACACCGCCGTTTTAACCTTATCATAAATGACACTGTCGGCTACACTAAGAGCTGAATATGCTTCCTGCGCTTTACCAGTCAGCACACATTGCAACATCAAAGCGCGATCAGAATCAGGCCAACTCCTAGCGTTAGCAACTCGCTCAAACAACAAAAAGAATGTCTCAGGATCCCTTTCATTAAACTGAGGCAACAACCGTAAATTCCCAACAATGTCAAATGTGTCCGGGGCACGACCAAAAGAGGAACGATTCCTAAGTAATTCTGGGTCACCTTCCCAGAGCAAACTCTCTCCTGAGAGCTTTCCTTCCCTAACCAACTCTAGTCGCTCTTGTTGCAGCTTGATTTTAGCACGCTCGATATCCTGTTTAAATTCCAATTTTAACTGATCAACAGCCAATTCCTTATCATATTTTAACTGATCTGCACGCTCCTTATCCTGTTTAAATTCCAATTCCTTTTCATATTTTATACGATCGTATTCTAGCTTCTCACGATCGTGCTCTTGCTGTAACAGAAGCAGCTCTTTCTGCTGTTCAAAAAGAAGATTACTAGGACTAACCGATGGAGCGGTAATTGTGACATATCGGGGAGACGGCGAGTCCTCAGCAGAGGCTGCCCCAGTGGTAACGTCAAGAATACCACTCTCCATCAGATTGGCCTTCAATATTAACCTAATGGAATTTTTTAGACGTTTATCACTAATTTCAATTTTGTAGTGTTCAGCAACCTTCAACAGCTGTTCTTTAGTACATAAGTCTAACAGTTCCTCTGATGGAAAGCGAATGAACTCGTCTACATTAGACGCCATAGTCAGAGAGAGAGGAAAGGGAGAGAGAGAAAAAAAAAAATCTCACTCAACCCCTCTGAGCACATCAGACCACAACAAGAGAAAAAAACAATCACACTGGTACCACAGAAAAAAGATGAGATATGGAGCTTCCCCAAAACCTACAATAACTCAACCCTAGTCTTCATGCAGATTTGCGGTGGGTAATTATGCACTGTAGCCCGCTGGCGAGGAAGTAACCCCCCAGCACGCTGGTAGATTCCACCAAGCCACGGATGTGCTCCCGAGACAACTGCTCAGTCCACAGACACCACACAAAAATAACAAACATTAACAATGCCCAACATATTCCAAAATGAAACACGTCGCTAAGCCTATCAGGGGAAAAAGGCTATAGCTCCGGTAGTAAGTTTCACTACCCTAACCCAATCTCCCACCGAGGTACACAGCTGATTGTACTCACCTCAGACCAATGTTCCCACAGCGAGTAGAACAAGTGTTTCCAGGCTGGGCAGAGTCCTGGAAACTAACCAATGTACTCTCTCCAACGCAGCACACAAACAAAACAACCAAAGGCAACCAGTACTGAGCACCAAACTCAAACTAACAAACAAAGCACCTCAAGTTAACATACCTCCACGTTTTCTCCCAAACACAAGTTCAAGATCCCGGACGAGCTCCCACTTGTTACGAACCGGCTCAAAGTTCGTAACAAAAGGGAGACAACGTGGAGACAAAGGGTAACAAAAATATATATTTATTAAATAAAACAACTAAGAAGGTAACAATGGCATGTGTAATCAGTAATCAGTAGTGTAAGTGAGTGTGTTGCATACTTGAATGTAATAATGCAGAGTGTTGAAAGGTGCCAAAGCAAATAACCAAGAAAACCACAAAACTCCCCAACCAATATCAATAAGGTGTCTGCGTGGAGAGAGTCTCTCCCATGAATGGGGAAGAGGTCCATTTATCCTGGGAAACACCTGAGCCCAGGTGTTTCCCATTCATCTGACGACCCTTCCAACTCCGCCCACCGGCCTCCTAATAAAGAAACAAGAACAGAGAGAGAATACGGCAGACAGAGTGGGAGGGTCGTCACAGCCGCCTCCCCCTTCCAGGTCCCCACCAGTAAGCAGTCAGAACAGATTTGGCTCCTTCTCTCACCCTATTCTACTAAACAGATCAGACTCGGCAACAAAAGCCCAATGGCAATATATCCATTTGGAATATCGAGTAGTTTTAGAATGTCAATTTTATGGTAATCACAATACATTGCATTCACATGACGAATACAACTACTCATCACCTTCATAGATGATTGATTATGTAGGGAGATGGATTGGTGTGTCACCCCACAGGCATATTTGTAGACTAAGCTTCTTAGCTGTAGTGAATAGGTAAGTCAAGAAAGCTGTCTGAACTTAGTTATCAAGTCTGAATCACAGCAGAAATCCTCCCCACCATGACTATGTATTCACATGTGGTTTTGCAGAGAGGTCAGTGTAACCCACACTGTCCAGATGGAACGAGGATGAATGCATATTTATTTAGAGAGAGAGATGGAAGGCATTGACACCATCTGCGCTACAAGATGGATGACAGTGCTTTTAAAGGCAGGTATCCATCAGGGAAAGGTTACACTGAATCTCTCAGCACTTCAAAGTTGCATGTAGTTAACTTAAGAAATATTGGATCATTGTACTTCTCCTCTCTCCTCTGCAACTCTCCCCTAGGTCGTTGCTGTATGAAAGCGTTTTCAGTCATCTTACCTCGTGAAAGTAGTCGTGACTAGAAAGTCAAATTTGGATTTGCATTTCTTTGCCAGGATTTGAAAAAAGTTCCTGAGTGTTTTAGCTTATTGAAATGAAGTCACAATGTTCTTAAAGTCTTGACAAATAAGTGTTTGTGGAGGTCAGATGTGGTTGGGCTGGTGTTGCTTTTGAGGAATGTTTTGTATTCTTCTCTCAAGGCTGATGATGCAGCAAGCCACTGCAGATTGATGCGGCACTTTGCTTTCAGTATTTACAGTGGAGAGAAATAGTGCAGGACTCCCTCAGCCACATCAGCAGGATGGTGTGTGTGTGTGCGTGCAAGCTAGGCTTGGGCGGTATACCGTATACCGGGGTATTTGGGAAAAGCCATGAGATGGTTTCTCAATACTGTCAATACCTTAAACTATTTCTTTGAATTTTTTCAATACATTTTAATATTTGTAGCTACTCTTTTAAGTTAATACCTGCAGTCAACTTGTGCAATATGTTAGATGAAGCATATTGCGTTCTTCATTTCACCAGTCACATTATGAAGCTTAGCGTAGTTCCCCAGAACAGTCACGTGTTTGTAAATAGCACAACGGGAGAAAGCGGGAGCCGGTGAGTCCATAGTGTTCTGTAACTATTGGAGAGTCTGTTGTGCGGTGCACCTGAGGGGATGAAGTTGTATGCAATTCACTACTAACATCAGATATCTTATAATGGCTTTCTGCTAGAAGTCAGAGCTTTGGATGAGTTATTTTTTCCTGTGCTTCCTATTAGTGTTTTTTTCCTCCTCCATTCTTCTCCCCTCTGCTCAGTGTACACATGCTGCTCTTCCTTTGGAAAAACTTTCATCACTACTTTGTTCACTTGTAAAAGTCCACACACCGAAAATGACATTCGGTAGCTACTAGCTATTCTTGTTTAACTTTATGAGCTGGATTTGCCTGTCTGCAATTAGTTTGTTTGTTTGTTGTAGCTTATACATCGTTTCGAACAGCGTCGATGTGATTTCACAATTTTATGCTAATTCTGTTAGCGTTCTGGTAATAAAGGCCTTTTCTTGCGTTTTTAGTACCCCCTTGTGTGCTATACCGGTAATACCGTAAATCCTGGGATGAGCTAAGGACAGTATATGAAAATCTGGATACCGCCCAAGCTTAGTGTGTGCCAATGCCAGTAACTGGGTCTGTAGTTAGATTTGTATGCACCAGTTGTTGCCAACCTTTTTTGAACAGTGGCACAACTTCTGTGGCACAACTTCTGTGGCACACCTAAAACTTCCCTATTAATTTATTTAGTGGTAATGACCTCCATTTCATCTGGTCCATACTGCAAACCAACTCTTTTCTGTGACAAAATTCCATGTCACGTTTATACACTACGTGACCAAAAGTACGTGGACACATGCTCTTCGAACCTCTAATTACAAAATCATGGGCATCTTCTGGGAAGGCTTTCTACTAGATGTTGGACCATTTCTGCGGGGCTTTCATTCAGCCACGAGTGCATTAGTGAGGTCGGCACTGATGTTGGGCGATTAGGCCTGGCTCACAGTCGGCCTTCCAATTCATCCCAAAAGTGTTAATTGATGTTGAGGTCAGGTCTCTGTGCAGGCCAGTTAAGTTCTTCCACACCGATCTCAACAAACCATTTCTGTATGGACCTCACTTTTCGCACGGGGGCATTGCCATGCTAAAACAGGAAAGGGCCTTCCCCAAACTGTTGCCACGTTAAGATTTCCCTTCACTGGAACTAAGGGGCTTAGTCCGAACCATGAAAAACAGCCCCAGACTATTATTCCTCCACCAGACTTTACAGTTGGCATTATGCATTGGGGCAGGTGATGCTCTCTTGACATTTGCCAAACCCAGATTTGTCTGTCGGACTGCCTGATGGTGAAGCGTGATTCATCAGTCCAGAGAATGCGTTTCCACTGCCCCAGATTCCAATGGCGGCGAGCTTTACAGCACTCCAGCCGGCGCTTGCGCATGGTAATGTTAGGCTTGTGCGGCTGCTCGGCCATGGAAACCTATTTCATGAAATTCCCGTAGACCAGTTCTTGTGCTGATGTTGCTTCCAGACCGGGGCAGCTCTAGCAGGGCAGAAATTTGACAAACTGACTTGTTGAAAAGGTGGCATCATATGACAGTGCCATGTTGAAAGTCACTGAACTCTTCAGTAAGGCCATTCTACTGCCAATGTTTGTCTTCGGAGATTGCATGGCTGTGTGCTCGATTTTATACACCTGTCAGTAACGGGTGTGGCTGAAATAGCCGAATCCGCTAATTTGATGACGTGTCCACATACTTTTGTGCGTGCTGGTGTGCATGCATAAGACAGTCTCTAGAGAGAACCAGCTTATGGGTGTGTATTAGAGGATGTTTAGCCATCAAACTAACCTCAGTAAAGTCTGACCGGTTCCTCCACAAAGCTCCTTTTTACTTAAACCACTGTTAATCACCGTCTGGTATAAGACCATCCTCTTCTCCTTCTCTGTCTAACTCTATTCCTATGGCTTTTATTGTCACAGATATATATTTATTTGTATTTTATTTAACCTTTTATTTAACTAGGCAAGTTGGTTAAGAACAAATTCTTATTTACAATGGCAGCCTACCAATAGGCAAAAGGCCTCCTGCGAGGATGGGGGCCTGGGATTAAAAACAATATAACAATAGGACAAAACACACATCCCAACAAGAGACAACACTACATAAAGAGAGACCTAAGGCAGCAACACATGACAACACAGCGTGGTAGCAACACAACATGGTAGCAGCATAAAACATGGTAAAAACATTATTGGGCACAGACAACAGCACAAAGGGCTATAAGGTAGAGACAACAATACATCACACAAAGCAGCCACAACTCTCAATAAGACTGTCCATGATTGAGATAAAACTGTCCAGTTTGAGTGTTTGTTGCAGTTTGTTCCCGTCGCCAGCTGCAGCGAACAGAAAAGAGGAGCGACCCATGGGTGTGTGTGCTTTGGGGACCTTTAACAGAATGTGACTGGCCGAATGGGTGTTGTATGTGGAGGATGATGGCTGCAGTAGATATCTCAGATAGGGGGGAGTGAGCCCTAAGATGGTTTTACAAATAAGCATCAACCAGTAGGTCTTGCGACAGGTATACAGAGATGACCAGTTTACAGAGGAGTATAGTGTGCAGTGATGTGTCCTATAAGGAGCATTAATGGCAAATTGGATGGTAAAGAACATCTAGCCGCTCAAGAGCACCCTTACCTGCCAATCTATAAATTGTCTTAATAATCTAGCATGGGTAGGATGGTCATCTGAATCAGGGTTAGTTTGGCATGTATACAGTATATAAGCTCCTCCATTCCAGCTCTTGCCACTTGGCAGCCCAGTGACTTTACTGTGGTCATTTCTTTGGCTGTGTAGTAGTAACATGTTTTGTTTAGCAGGGCCAGTGGAAAACAGTAGGGATCCCCATCTCTTTATGACTGGAACCTTGATAGTTTCGGGGAAGAGGAGGCTGTGTGTTTAGATTTTTTTTTTTACATTACCCTCGATCCCTCTCTCCTTCCCGCCTTGCCCTTTGGCTGCTACCTCTTCTCAGCTCCTGATTTAAGGCTGCACAGAGCCTGTGAGGGCTCTCTTCTCACACTGGAGGGGAACAGAGGAGAGGTGGAAGGGGGATATTTGGACAAGGAGTTAGTGCTTTGAGTCCCCTCCAAGGTTTTAAATCTATAATGGGGCAGACTTGTATTGAATATCTATGCATCAGACAAATGATCTGGAGATGGCATACTGCTATATATTTGAGTTAGTGTGCCAATTTTGTGTACTTGTGTGGTGTAATGGATCAGAGCTAATAAGCTTATGTTTACAAAATGTGGAATTCTTGATGCCGTGAAGACGTTTGTTGCTTGTCTTCACTGCAGTGGAAAACTCAGCATGTTTTCTTGTAGATGCCACAAAAATGAATTGTATACGTTTTATTGCACCCAAGTCTGAGTGAGGCTTTTAACAGCTTGGGTCAAGGCCAAAAAAGAATAAGTTCACAATCTTCTCCATGCGACCAGTAAACAAGCTCCTGGGGCGGCAGATAGCCTAGTGGTTAGAGCATTGGGCCGACTCCCCGAGCTGACAAGGGAAAACTGTCATTCTGCCCCTGAGCAAGGCAGCAACTGTTCCCCGGGCGTCGAAGACGTGGATGTCGATTTAAGGCAGCCTGCCACACCTCTCTGATTCAGAGGGGTTGGGTTAAATGCAGAAGGCACATTTCAGTTGAATACATTGTTGGACAACAGACTCGGTATCCCCCTTTCCCTTTCCCTCATGTCCTGTAGCTTTGGAGTGCTCACCAATGCCCATGTTTGACTTACAGTAACAACATTAAGTGGGGTCGGCTGGTTCCAAACTCTTACCACGTAGCAGAGGATGCATCTGACGGAGACGTTTGGAACCAGACAAACTCGAGTTTGGGATGTCTCTTCTCTTTGCTGAGAGATGTAGTGACTTTCTAAATGATTGAAAGTCATTGTAGTTACTGTTTCACATCTTGTGTTGAGCTGATGCTCGTAGGGGACAACGGCGCAGAAGATAACAATGTGGTGATTGGATAGTTAGATACACAAGGGCAACCGCTCAGCCAACGTACTGTATCATGACCAGAGCTGAACCAAAGGTACGTTTCCTCTTTGCATTTGAAACTGACCTAGCCGTCCTCAGGATGTTTTCGGCTGTTTGGTGGTACCAGAGCATCATCTGTGAGGTGTGCAATGGCTTAAAATGACTTGACAGCATTGAAAATGTAGGGAGGATGAAAAGAAAAAAAGTCCTATACAAAGTCTCTGTAGTGGCTGTTGTAAAAGGCAGCCATGCGTTTAATTGGCCAGTGCCCTGTACTTGTCAAACGGAAAGCCTTCATGACTTAACACTTAATAACCTGCTTTATTTACAGCTTCTCATTGACTTCCAACCACTTTCTACTTCAGCATTATTAAACTGCCTCAGAGATGTTTGGGAAAATAATGGTTTGAGAATTAATGCTGGCCAAAGATGGAAAAATATTAATGCCAGCTTTTGACCACATTTAATATTTTATTAATTCATACTTTGATTAGTTCATATTAATATTGTAGAGCAAAGTATCCAGTTCTACGTGAGACTGTTGTAGAAATCATAGTGACCCTTTCCCTCTAGAGTCCACTCAAAATAAGCCAGCAAAACCAATGTCTTATTTAAAACCTCAGGATCAGACCCTTTTTTTTCTATTTTTGCCTAAAATGACATACCCAAATCTAACTGCCTGTAGCTCAGGACCTGAAGCAAGGATATGCATATTCTTGATACCATTTGAAAGGAAACACTTTGAAGTTTGTGGTAATGTAAAATTAATGTAGGAGAATGTAACACATTAGATCTGGTAAAAGATGATGCAAAAAAAACATTATTTAATTTTTTCCCATCTTTGAAATGCTAGCGAAAGGCCTTTAATATAATATTGCATTTTAGGCACAATTTAGATTTTGCACACTAAATAGCAACAGTGTGTGTGCAAAGTTTCAGGTTGATTCAGTGAAGCATTGCAATACTGGACAGTATTTTGTATCAAGTCTGCCCAAATGTACCGAATTGGTCAGTTGATACATTTAAAGTACATAACTATAGAGAACATACATTTTGTATTACCCTATATCATTTTTGTATGTTTACACACCCAGGAATGTCATACATGATGGCTCATTCGCTTATACTCTCTCTTTCACACATCTAAATGACTGGGCTGGGTGGGTGTGGAGCCAGAGACGGCAGCGGTTTAAACTGTACATTTGTATATAGAAATGGATTTTATCAAACTATGCTACATTTTATCTCTGGGACCCTCAGGGTGACAAATCAGAGCAAGATTACTGAATGTAAGTACATTATTTACCTTCAGAGGTGAATGTATCAAACCAGTTGCCGTGATAAATCGTTTTTGTTGTTGTTCACTCAAACAATAGCAAGGTATTTTTTCACTGTAGTAGCTACTGTAAATTGGATATGCTGTTAGATTAGCACAAATGTAAGCTTTCTGCCCAAGTAAGACATGTCTATGTCCTGGGAAGTTTGCTGTTACTTACAAGGTCATGCTAATCACATTAGCGCACATTAGCTTAACCGTCCCAGTATAGGGACACCGATCCTGTAGAGGTTAACAATTTTATTCGTATTTACAGATGGCATACAAGTCTGTTATTAAGGCGCATGAAAGTTCACATGTTCCAGAAGGCATTTCTGCCCCCAAAAACGTTTACGTTCAAATGGCTCTCTTATGAAGCAGTGACCCGCGACATTACGCCTAGTTTCCTGAAACAAGTCACAAATGATATACAGAAATATAATTTACATAAGCATTCACACCCCTGAGTCATGTTAGAATCCCCTTTAGTAGCGATTACAGTTGAGTATTTCTGGTTAGGTCTCTAAGAGCTTTGCACACCTGGATAGTACAATATTTGCACATGATCATTTTTATTTTTTTTATTCAAGCTCAGTCTAGTTGGTTGTTGATCATTGCTAGACAGCCATGTTCAAGTCTTGCCATAGATTTGAGAGCCGATTTTAAGTGAACTGTAACTACACCACTCCAGAACATTCAACGTTATCTTGGTATGCAGCTCGTGTATATTTGGCCTTGTGTTTTAGGTTATTGTCCTGCTGAAAGGTGAATTCATCTCCCAGTGTCTGTTGGAAAGCAGACTGAACCAGGCTTTTCTCTAGGATTTTGCCTGTGCTGAGATCTATTCGGTTTATTTTTATCCCCCAAAAACTCCCTAGTCCTTGCCGATGACCACCATACCCATAAGATGATGCAGTCACCACCATGCTTGAAAATATGAAGAGTGTTACTCGGTGATGTGTTGGATTTGTATTCAGGACAAGTTAATTTGGCAAAAATGTTTGCAGTTTTACTCTAGTGCCTTATTGCAAGCAGAATGCATGTTTTGGAATATTTGTATTCTGTACAGTCTTCCTTCTTTTCACTTTGTAGTTACTCCACAATACTAACTTAAATGACAATGTTGTTGATCCATCCTCAGCTTTCTCTTATCACAGCCATTAAACTTTGTAACTGTTTTAAAGGTCACCATTTGCCTCATGGTGAAATCCCTGAGCGGTTTCCTTACTCTCTGGCAACTGAGCTAGGAAGGACGCCTTTATCTTTAGTGACTGGGTGTATTGATACACCATCCAAAGCGTAATTAATAACTTCACCATTCTCAAAGGGATATTCAATGTCTGCTTATTTCAATTTTTACCCATCTACCAATAGGTGCCCTTCTTTGTGAGGCCTTAGAAAACCTCCCTGGTCTTTGTGGTTGAGTCTGTTTAAAATTCACTGCTTGACTGAGGGACCTTACTGATCATTGTATGTGTGGGGTACAGAGGTGAGGTAGTCATTCAAAGATCATGTTAGAACACTTGCTAAATTTGTACTCCTGAACTTTTAGTCTTGCCATAACAAAGGGGTTGCATACTTACTGACTCGAGACATTTCATTTACATTTTAGTCATTTAGCAGACGCTCTTATCCAGAGCGACTTACAATAGTGAATGCATACATTTCATCCCATGCATTTTTTTATTTATTTTATAAAAAATAAAAAAAATGTACTGGCCCCCCATGGGAATCGAACCCACAACCCTGGCGTTGCACACACCATGCTGGCATTGCAAACACCATGCTCTACCAACTGAGCCACAGGGAAGACATTTGTAAAAATGTATAAAAAATATAATTCCACTTTGGCTTTATAGGGTATTGCGTGTAGGCCAGTGGCACAAAATCTCAATTGAATCAATTTTAATTTCGGTCTGTAACAAGAAAATGTGGAAAAAGTTGAGGGGTGTGAATACTCTGAAGGCACTGTATATGCAAGTGTGTGTGTGTTTGCTACATTTACACAGGCCCTTGGGCTAGATGCTATGTGCATTCCTCATTGAGCATGTCATCCATGTGAAAGTGTGGATTATTCATGGTATACCGCACTCAACGCAGATGAAAAATGAAAGCAATAAACGTGCAGCATTCACTTAAAATCGCCTCCCTTTCAGAAATAATCTTCAATGAATATGCAGTGAAGGGGACTCCTGAAGACTATTCTCCCTCCATGCAGTAAGATGAATGTGTATAGGTAGCCTGAGCATACTGCAAGACTACGTTGAGGGATTGCGGCTGAGAAACACTCCTTTGGCAGTTTAGGGTAATAAAATGGACAGGAACCTATGAGTTTGAGGAATGTCATTAATCCAAAATTGCTTTAGGGGAAAATGCTGCTCCTGCTGCTGTAGAGTGGGAGCAAATGGATCAAGTGCCAAAGGTCAAATGTGACAGGCAAAAGGAATACACCTTGATGTGTGAAAATGGAAATGAGTAATGAGACAACGCCACCAATCTGACGTCTCCAAAAGTGTATCTTTATTTATGTGCAAGGGTAAAGGAGCCTTGTATTTGTTATTCCCCGTTACCAACCCACGAGAGCAGAACAAATATTTGCTTTTGAGAAAGAGAAAAGTGCAGACTGTTCTGCAAAAAGCTGATCGATAATTCTCTGACACTGACACAATAAGTTACAACCAGCCAATGAGCCAATTCATTGTCCTGAGGAATTGGCTTCGGTTGACAACGACTCTAAGCAACATTTTGTTAAGACAGATAGGGTAGTTTTTCCCCCAATGTAATCTATATTCAGAGGCACTAGGAGACCATACTCGTGGGACTGGTTCAGCGGACTTTGGTTGCAGTGCAAAAGGCAGAGAGTGTAAAGGGGCAAAACCCTCACTGAAAGAAAGGAAAGCATTAGGCTGAATTCGATTTAGTCATTCTTAGTGTATCATGAAGAAACGTCATTATTTTATTCAATCAAACATTCTAGTTTCCAATGACATTATTCCCTCATGGGGAAATCAGTGGGGTGAAGATGCTGATACTGAGAGGAGTACTGCATCTGAGCTGCTTCAGTAAACACCCTGCCACTTTTGCCTAGTAAGGCGAGCACAATATCACTATAAAAGGGCATCTCTGTGGGTAAGTGAAATATATATATATTCCTGAGGCCTTTGTACCCGAGACACAGATTTTTGTAGGGAGATAGTAGCCTCCTGCGTACTGCCTCTGTAGTCTGACAGACAGCTCAATCTGAGATCTCATTGCGTGGCGGAAACTAGATTTGCCTCAACTGGGAGCATCCGAAAACAGCAGAGACTTCTCTATAACAGGCAGGAGGCACTGAGAAACATGAGCCCTGGAGGGATCCCAAAGAGAGGGAAAGACAGTGACAGCACCGGGAGCCATAATCATCCAGAGGCTGTGACTAATTCATGATGGCGTCTCTATGTTTTATTTATGCAGCACTGGGGGTCTCGGACGACACCTCTGTTGGACGTGGGGACGGGGGGCTGTATATCAGTCCACGGCACAAATTACACTCCCACCGCCGCTTGGGAAGATTGAGAGCCACGTATGAGTGTGTGTGGAATTAAGAGTTGTGGAATAAGCATTTGGCTCATGTAACATCCTGAGATAAGGCAAACTTTGTGATTTACTGCGAGCTGGATCCACCGTCTTTGTTTTGCACTGTTCCTAGCAGGGCATATTCATGCACAGCATGGCTTAAAATGATAAACCTATTTGAAAACAACAGGGGGAACTTGAGCTGCTGCCTCAATTACATTTCTGTTCCTACTGGAAATAAATAGAAAATGTGTTAATGCTTACACTATGTAGTACAGTCAAACTGGGAATATACTGTCAGTTGGCTTCGTTTGGAATGGTAGAAGACATGGCGTTGTCCTTTACCATATAGCCAACTCTGAAGGCTACCCCTTAAAAAAATGTACTCTGAAGGCTACAGAATACCGAAATCTGGATCAATATTTAATATGTAACATTATATATTCTCTTTTGTAAAACCAAAGACCTATTGAAAGCGCTTGGGTAAACCAGACCCCTCATATTTTCCACATATCCAAGCCTCTTTTCCCAGTAAGGCCTATCAGATGCTGAGTCCCTGGAGAACTCTCTCTCTCTTCCCCCTCCATTTCTCCTCTCGCTCTCTCTCCACAGACATCCTATCCTGCAGGAGCATGGAATTGTCACTAAACACACCAGACAAATGAATGAACAGGACCCAAACCATTCAGGCCTCATTCAGACTGCATGGCTGTTTTCTCCTGATGTTTATTTTTTTTTTTTTTTTTAGAAAGACCAAATCAAGGGCAGGGAAACTTTAAATTGCGAGTCTAGTTGGTTTACCCACAGCAATAACGGCAACCTTCCCACTAGCCATGATTGGCTGAGATCATGAGTGGGCTGGGCATGCCAAGAGATGAGTTTGGATTGGTCTGCCATATAGCACCCTTCTATTTGAGCTGGTCAGTATGTGCACAGTAGGTACTCATGTCGAACACTGCTTGACAGTCGTTTGACAGTCCTTTTCATTTCAAGTTAGTGTCCTGTTAGCTAGCCAGCTAACGTTGCATGTATGATCTTATTATTCCTATCTCAGCCATTTGCTTTGCTAGTTTGGTATTGGTATTTTATTAGGATCCCCATTTAGCTGTTGCAAAAGCAGCAGCTACTCTTCCTGGGGTCCACACTAATCATAATACAGAATGACACAATACTGAACATCAATAGACAAGAACAGCTCAAAGACAGAACTAGATACACAAACTATCTAGGTCAAATAGCAGAGAGGCATTGTGACATGAGGTGTTGCTTTATCTGTTTATCTGAAGTGACGCAGTCAGTCTCTCCTCAACTCTTAGCCAAGAGAGACTGGCATAGTATTTCTGTCAGCCCTCTGATTACAATGAAGAGCAGAATGTGCCGCTCTGTTCTGGGCCAGCTGCATCATAAATAGGTCTTTCCTTGCAGCACTGGACCACACAACTGGACAATAATCAAGATTAGACAAAACCAGAGCCTGCAGAACTTGCTTTTTGGAGTGTGGTGACAGAAAAGCAGAGCATGTCTTTATTACGGCCAGACCTCTCTCCAGCTTTACAACCATTGAATATATGTTATATGTTTTGACCATGACAGGTTAAAATCTAAGGTAACGCCAAGTAATTTAGTTTCCTCAACTTGTTCAACAGCCACACCATTCATTACCAGATTCAGCTGAGGTCTAGAACTTAAGGAATGATTTGTACCAAATTCAATGCTCTTAGTTTTAGAGATGTTCAGGACCAGTTTATTACTGGCCACCCATTCTAAAACAGACTGCAACAGCTTTAAGGGTTTCAGTGACTTCATTATAGCCTAATGTTAGCTAGATAACATTGAACCTGGTTGGTTAGCTACCTGTAGATTAATGTAGGGTAGAAACATCATGAGTTGAGATTATGGTTCATTGTTTACCTAGCTAGCTAGCTAGCTAGCTGCATGTCTTAACAAAGACTCCACTATGCAGGTACCCATTTCAATAGAATGTCACTGCGACAACTGTTGATAGCCTGAGCGAATTTACCATCTACTTCGATTTCATTGTTGCCAGCAGCACAGTTGCAGTCACCAACACTCGGAATAAAATAATAACTGCCTAACCAACTCTGCTAGGCTGAGTAAAATGGTCAGTGAGCTGTTCTCTCATTTGTGTCTGGAAGTAGCTAGCCAACGTTAGCCAGTTAGCTTGGGTGCTTGACTACTGTTAGGACAGAAAGCGCGGATCAACCCTTAAAGAGATGGGTGGACTAAAGCTGAAGAGCGTGTGAACGATGCTGAATGGGTGTTGACAGTCGGTACTAAAATATTCAAAGGCCATTTTCGCTTAAAACCTGTTATGGATAGGGGGCAGTATTTTCACGGCTGGATAAAAAACGTACCCGATTTAATCTGATTATTACTCCTGCCCAGAAACTAAAATATGCATATAATTATTAGCTTTGGATAGAAAACACTCCAAAGTTTCTAAAACTGTTTGAATGGTGTCTGTGAGTATAACAGAACTCATTTGGCAGTCCAAAACATGAGAAGATTCTGTTCAGGAAGTACCCTGTCTGACCATTTCTTCCCCTTCTTGATTCTCTCTATCCATTACAAAGGATCTCTGCTGTTACGTGACACTTCCTACGGCTTCCATGGGCTCTCAGAGCCCGGGAAAAAGCTGAATGACGTAATTCAAAGCCCTGGCTGAAACACACGAGCGCTTTTGCTAAGTGGTCTATCAGCGGACAAAGGGATTCATGCTCGTGCACGATATCACACCATGTTTTTATTATATCGTCTCTGAACGGATTCAACGACTCCCGGTCGGAATATTATCGCTTTTTTACGAGAAAATTGATTTTAAACAGCGGTTGACATGCTTCGAAGTACGTTAATGAAATATTTAGAAATCTTTTGTCACGAAATGCGCCATGCGCGTGACCCTTATTTACCATTGGGATAGTGTCTTGAACGCACGAACGAAACGCCGCTGTTGGAACATAACTATGGATTATTTTGGACTAAACCAACATTTGTTATTGAAGTAGAAGTCCTGGGAGTGCATTCTGACGAAGAACATCAAAGGTAATCAAACTTTTCTAATAGTAAATGAGAGTTTGAAGGCTAAACTTGCTGGGTGTCTAAATAGCTAGCCCTGTGATGCAGGGCTATCTACTGAGAATATTGTAAAATGTGCTTTCACCGAAAAGCTATTTTAAAATCGGACATATCAAGTGCATAGAGGAGTTCTGTATCTATAATTCTTAAAATAATTTGTTTTTTGTGAACGTTTATCGTGAGTAATTTAGTAAATTCACCGGAGGTTTGCGGGGGGTATGCTAGTTCTGAACGTCACATGCTAATGTAAAAAAGCTGTTTTTTGATATAAATATGAACTTGATTGAACAAAACATGCATGCATTTTATAACATAATGTCCTAGGGTTGTCATCTGATGAAGATCATAAAAAGGTTAGTGCTGCATTTAGCTGTGGTTTTGTTTTTTGTGACATTATATGCTAGCTTGAAAAATGGGTGTCTGATTATTTCTGGCTGGGTACTCTGCTGACATAATCTAATGTTTTGCTTTTGCTTTAAAGCCTTTTTGAAATCGGACAGTGTGGTTAGATTAACGAGAGTCTTGTCTTTAAAATGCTGTAAAATAGTCGTATGTTTGAAAATTTTAAGTTTTCGGATTTTAGAGGAGTTTGTATTTCGCGCCACGCCCATCATTGGATATTGGAGCAGGTGTTCTGCTAGCGGAACGTCTAGATGTAAGAGGTTAAGTGAGGTTACAAGTTTATCAACTTTCAAAGCAGAATTACTTTCCCATTGTTCCTCAAATGCCGTGCTTGATATACCATTTTGTAGCTCTGTGTGTCTGCTTTTATCCAATGCAAAAAACACCATTTCATATTTTGCTGCATAAGATCGAATCAAGGCTGTCGGTCACATTTTCAATACATTTGCCAACACATTTGGCACTGTGTGCACACGCACATACAAACATTTGTTCACACACTTTAACATGCATGCACACAAAGTCAACGATTAGTTTCCCTAAGGGTGGGTAGAGACTGCTAGTTCTGACAACAGGCTCTTAAGCAATTTCCATATTCACAAAGCTGATCACTGTAGGAGGAATACTTGCATGTCATTTGAAAGGTTGTCTTTGCAATGGAATCTAGCTGTGATTAACCTGTCAAGGTATAGGGGGCAGAATTTTCGATTTCGGATGAAAAGCGTGCCCAGAGTAAACTGCCTAATACTCGGGCCCAGAGTTAAATATTTGCATATTAGTAGATTTGGATAGAAAACACTGAAGTTTCTAAAACAGTTTGAATGATGTCTGTGAGTATAACAGAACTCATATGGCAAGCAAAAACCTGAGAAAAATCCAACCAGGAAGTGGGAAATCTGATGCTTGTAGTCTTCAAGTCATTGGAGGCTTCCACTAGATGTCAACCGTCTTTAGAACCTTGTTTCAGGCTTTTGCAGTGAACAGAGGGCGAACAAGAAGGTCGGTAAGTTGGTGACTCAAAAAATGACATGAGTTCATTGGCGCGCACTTACGTGATGAGGTAGCTGTGTTCCATAACGTTTTTGAAGACATTGGAATCGTCCGGTTGGAATATTATTGAAGTTTTATGTTAAAAAGGCCTTAAAGATTGATTGCTATACAACGTTTGACATGTTTCAACGAACGTAAATAGAACTTTTTTTGACTTTTCGTTGTGAAATTTTCAGCGCGCTTCCTACATTTGGGGTAGCTTACTGAACGCGCAAACAACGAGGTATTTGGACATACATTATGGACTTTATCGAACAAAACAACATTTATTGTGGACCTGGGATCCCTGGAAGTGCCTTTTGATGAAGATCATCAAAGGTAAGTGAATATTTATAATGCTATTTATGATTTTAGATGACTCAAATGGCGGGTATCTGTATTGTATGATGTATTTTTCTGAGCGCCGTACTCAGATTATTGCAGAGTGTGCTTTCCCCGGGAAGCTTTTTTAGAAATCTGTCACAGCGGTTGCATTCAGGAGATGTTTATCTATAATTCTTTGAATAACAGTTTAATATTTTATCAACCTTTATGATGAGTATTTTTGTAAATTTTTGTGCTGGTTCACCGGCAGTTTTAGAGAAAAATATTTTCTGAACATCACGCGCCAATGTGATTTTTTTTGTTTTTTTATATATATATATATTAATATGAACTTTTTCAAACAAAACATACATGTATTGTGTAACATTGAGTCCTAGGAGTGTCATCTGATGAAGGTCGTCAAAGGTTACTGCTTAATTTTAGCTCTATTTATGGTTTTTGTGACCCCTCTCCTGCTTGGAAAATGACTGTGTGGTTTTTCTTGTGTTAGCACTGTCCTAACATAATCTAACTTTATGCTTTCGCCGTAAAGCCTTTTTGAAATCGGACAATGTGGTTTGATTAAGGAGAGGTTTAGCTTTAAAATGGTGTAAAATAGTTGTATGTTTGAGAACTTTGAATTATGACATTTTGTTTTGAATTTGGCGCTCTGATTTTTCACTGGCTGTTGAATAGTGTGAACCGTGGGTGGGACGGTAGCGTCCCACGTAGCCCTGAGAAGTTAAACATTGAAAAGGTCATCTCGAAGTTACCTTTCAGTCGATACTTAAAATTACAATGTATTTAGGTCAATGTTTTAGAGTTGTACTGTTGAATACAAAAGGCAAACAATGTGAGGATGTTGAGTCAGTAAGTCCTTTAAACTCAGTGGGATAAATGTTCATGAATCATTAATGTTGTGATGACGCAAGTTTGACAAAGTATATTTGTTTCTCTCTGAGTCTATTTACTTACCGTATCATTTTATTATGTTGACCAGGAACTTTACTTAGCGTGAAAACACTGAAGTTACACACACCAAATGGGCTACATTACGCAGAGAAAATAGTGCAACAGTCCATAAAACATGCCTAACCTGGTGGCCACACTCTAGAGTCCAGCACCTGTGTTTCCTGTGCTTAGGCCTATCGCTTCATCACTAAGATTACTCCTCTAGCATTGATATAACCCTAGCAATTTCAATTTACTTTTTAATGTCGTTCCCTCACCTTCCCTGTCAACGACATGCCAGACTGCAGCTGTTTGAGATGACAGATATTTAGGAGGACTGAGGAAGCGGCTTCAGAGGGAATGTTCTAACAAGCCGCACCACGATTGATATCTACAGACTTAATGAATTCAGAACCGTATCTGATTCCAGCCTGATGTGCCAGTTTGCTAGCAGATGATTCTTCTATCATTTTAAAGCCGTATTGATTTTGAAGGTGCACAGATTTGAGTCCAGTGCTTCTGGAGTTAACTATCACTTGTAAGAGAGTGAATGAATCAAGATTTTCACAGCCTCGGATAAAGACGGGTTCAGCTTTTTTTTAAAGTTATCCCTATGGAAAGCTAAGAGGTTTTATTACGCCGATTCATTAATACAGCACTTGCAGTAGGCTGCATCTTTTTGGGGATGTAAAGAATGGAAGTATTTCTGTTCACATAGATTCCTGCATTCTTGGATAAACCTACAGGAGCCCTATATTCCCCCCCCCCCCCCCTAAATCTTTAGTGCTTACATTTGGAGCTGGGCAGGGTTCCAAACAAGCCTCTATAGATCCTTGTCTTAGACTCATTTTATAATCCCCCCTCCAGACCCTAAGCATATGTAGAGCAGTGGTTCCCAATCTTTTTATAGTCCTGAACCCTTCAAACATTCAACCTCCAGCTGCGTACCCCCTCTAGCACCAGGGTCAGCGCACTCTCAAATGTTTTTTGCCATCATTGTAAGCCTGCCACACACACACTATACGATACATTTATTCAACATAAGAATGAGTGTGAGTTTTTGTCACAACCAGGCTCATGGGAAGTGACAAAGAGCTCTTATAGGACCAGGGCACAAATGATAATAATCAATAATTTTGCTCTTTAGTTAACCATCTTACATATAAACCTTATTTGTTCATCAAAAATGGTGAATAACGCACCACAGGTTAATGAGAAGGGTGTGTTTGAAAGGATGCACATAATTCTGCAAATGTTGGGTTGTATTGGAGAGAATCTCAGTCTTAAATCATTTTCCACACAGTCTGTGCCTGTATTTAGTTTTCATACTAGTGAGGGCCAAGAATCCACTCTCACATAGGTATGTGTTTGCAAAGGGCATCAGTGTCTTAACAGCGCGATTTGCCAAGCCAGGGTACTCTGAGTGCAGCCCAATCCAGGAATCTGGCAGTGGTTTCTCATTAAATTCAATTTTCACAGAACCGCTTGTTGCAATTTTAATAAGGCTCTCTTGTTCAGATATGGGTAAGTGGACTGGAGGCAGGGCATGAAAGAGATAACGAATCCAGTTTGTCGTCCGTTTCAGGAAAGTACCTGCGTAATTGCGCACCCAACTTATTCCAGGTGTTTCGCTATATCACATTTGACATTGTCCGTAAGATTGAGTTCATTTGCACACAAAAAATCCTACAATGATGGAAATACCTGTGTGTTGTCCTTGTTAATGCAGACAGAGAAGAGTTCCAACTTCTTAACCATAGCCTCAATTTTGTCCCTCACTTTGAATATAGTGGGAGAGTGCCCTAATCCAAGATTCAGATCATTCAGACGAGAAAAAACATCACCCAGATAGGCCAGTTGTATGAGAAACTCATCATGCAAGCGGTCAGATAAGTGAAAATTATGGTCAGTAAAGAAAACGTGTCAATACTTTGCACCATGATAACCAGCGAACTTCTGTATGTTGGAAAATAGTTACATGGTTGTTGCCCATATCATTGCATAGTGCAGAAAATACACGAGAGTTCAGGGGCCTTGCTTGAACAAAGTTAACCACTTTCACTGTAGTGTCCAAAACGTCTTTCAAGCTGTCAGGCATTCCCTTGGCAGCAAGACTCTCTCGGTGGATGTTGCGGTGTACCCAACTGCTTGCACGCGCATTACCACTCCACTATGTCTCCCTGTCATGGCTTTAGCGTCATCAGTACAGATACCAACATGAGCAGCAGCTACGTTTTGGCTTCATACGGACCGTTAGTGGAATTCCCGCGAAAGAGTAATGGTTAATGTGATAGGATGTTAATTACTTGAGTAGGTTACCTGTATTTGACATTGTGTTGTTATTTCACTGAACACTAGATGGTTTCATTTTATTTTTGGCAGTGAAACGAGGCTACTCAGGTGAGGATAAAAACCTCACCCAAATGTATAGCCCCGTTGGAAAATATAATAATTGCATCACATTACTCATTGTTATGGTTATAACATAAAAAGCCCCTCAAATGCTCATATTGAGGCTGGAGTGAATGGCCTTTTGGGTGAGGTTTTTACAGAAGATTATTTGGAAATAGTGAGCAGCGTCAAGGTAAAGTCAGATTAAGGGCCTTAAAGTATGAGATGAGCTCTTGCCAGAGAGCGCTGCGATGTCACAGGTGGACACTCTGTCTGGCCAAAAAATGTTTTCATGGAATTTTTTGGTCAAATGTGATATTTGACAGGAAAACGTTAAAACCACTTAAGCTCCTGCTCTTTTATTTTGTTTCTAAGTGTCTATAACCTGTCGCAAAAACATGTTTTCCTATTTTGTAGTTATTCTAGTTTTGCCTTAGTTAACCCTGTTTGTCTTGCTTGTTTGTCTTAATTGTTCTCTTTTAATAAAGTGAAGCCAGTTCAGAAAGGGAACCCCGACTGCCCGCCTCAGCTGACGAATCAGCTGAGATTGCACCAATTAGATGCTTGTAATTATCACGCTTACCTTATTTGGTGGCCTATTTAAGATGACCTGTTCTGCTCACTCATCCTGCTGCCTCTTGCTACTACTGCTAGTGTGTGTTTGCAGAGCCTGTATTGCCAAGACTTGCATTATTCATTCTTTAACCCCCTAGAGTCGATTGATGCACCGGTGTGTTAGTCCAAGTAACATAATAAAAAATCCCCATCAATTTAAGCTAGAGAGATGTTTTTTGTTGTACTGAATGCTTCTCAATCCACCGCATCCACAGATGTCGCACTTCGGCATCTGCGGTGAAAGGTGGTAGAGGGGGGCGGTGTTTGTCAGACCATGAGACATCCCAAAAATTGGTGTTCTGTAGCATCCAGTTTGGCTCTTATGACCACTCTATGGAAAGATGAAACTGTCACAAACACGATGGTGGTCTCCCTTTTGCTCTACGACCCCCACAAGTGTATCGGGGGGGGGAACAAATAATTATATCTCCTAGAGATAGGACAGACAGTTCTAAAAACCTTATTCCTTATGATTTTGTTTTTGACAATTGTTTTACCATTTATGAATGTTATTCAATGTGTTTCTATGGGCTATTGTAGTAAAGGCCAAATTCAATATTCAATCAAATCATTAAAAATGTATATATGTATACATACATACACATATACACACACACACACACACACACTCTATCATTCAAAAGTTTGGGGTCACTTAGAAATGTCCTTGTTTTTGAAAGGAAAGCACTTTTTTTTTTGTCCAAATAAAATTTATCAGAAATAAAGTGTACACATTGTTAATATTGTAAATTACTATTGTAGCTGGAAACACCAGTCTCAACGTCAACAGTGAAGAGGCGACTCTGGGATGCTGGCCTTGTAGGCAGAGTTCCTCTGTCCAGTGTCGTGTTCTTTGGCCAATCTTAATCTTTTCTTTTTATTGGCCAGTCTGAGATTTGGCTTTTTCTTTGCAACTCTGCCTAGAAGGCCAGCATCCCGGAGTCGCCTCTTCACTGTTGACGTTAAGACTGGTGTTTTGTGGGTACTATTTAATGAAGCTGCCAGTTGAGGACTTGTGAGGCGTCTGTTTCTCAAACTAGACACTCTAATGTACTTGTCCTCTTGCTCAGTTGTACACCGGGGCCTCCCACTCCTTTCTATTCTGGTTAGATCCAGTTTGCGCTGTTCTGTGAAGGGAGTAGTACACAGCGTTGTACGAGATCCTCAGTTTATTGGCAATTTCTTACAAAAACCAAGAGCTATGATGGAACTGGCTCTCACGAGGACTGCCACAGGAAAGACCCTGCATTACCTCTGCTGCAGAAGATAAGTTCATTAGAGTTACCAACCTCAGATATTGCAGCCCAAATAAATGCTTCAGAGTTCAATTAACACACATATCAACTGTTCAGAGGAGGCGGCGTGAATCAGCCCTCTGGTCGATTTGCTGCAAAGAAACCACTAATAAAGGACACCAATAAGAAGAGAACTTGCTTGGGCCAAGAAACACAAGCAATGGACATTAGACCGGCGGAAATCTGTCCTTTGGTCTGCTGAGTCCAAATTTGAGATTTTTGGTTCCAATCGGCGTGTCTTTGTCAGACGCAGAGTACGTGAACGGATGATCTCTGCTTGTGTGGTTCTTACTTTGAAGAATCTAAAGTATATTTTTACTAGAAAATAGTAAGTAAAGAAAAGCCCTTGAATGAGTAAGTGTGTCAACTTTTGACTGGTTGTGTATCCTAAAATTCCAAATCAAATAGCCAAATAATCCCCCCAACTGCTTGGACTCTTAAAGATTAATAGATGGTTAAACATATTTTTACCTGGTTTCCGTTCTGAACCCCTTTTGCCATTTTCTAGCAGCTGATCTACATCTGAGAGGAACAAAGCCCAAGTGATGAGTAAGCATTGAGAAACCTAATTAGAAACAGAAGTTTCTTATTTATGATCAACATCAATTGTAACATGGATAAGGCACTAATTCTAAGCACTGAAGTCAGAATGACATACAGTAAGTGTTATGGCTGTATGTCACTCTCAATGTCTGTGGACTTTTAGGCTACTACAGTATATATATATGTGTGTGTGGTTTAGAGAAGGCCTCTGTTGACTGACTTCTCTCCATCGTATCAATATTTTGACCCTACTATTTAGAGAATATGATTTGCGTATGTGTGCGCAGGTCTGTCTACCAAATCAGGGTTCCCGTTAGGAAAATATAGCGCCTTACATTTGACTGGCAGCATTTTAATTTTACAAACATTTGAGAAATGTATCAGACCCATGTGCTTTGGGTGCGTAACCTGATTAGGGCGTCCAACCACGGTGCTCAGAATGACAGAATCTCATTTATACTGAACAAAAATATTAATGCAACATGTAAAGTGTTGGTCTCATGTTTCATGAGCTGAAATAAAAGTTCCCCGAGTTTTTCCACACACACAACATATTTCTCTCAAATATTGTGCACAAATTTGTTTACATCCCTGTTAGTGAGTATTTCTCCTTTGCCAAGATAACCCATCCACCTAACAGGTGTGGCATATCAAGAAGCTGATTAAACAGCATGATCATTACACAGGTGCACTTTGAGCTGGGGACAATAAAAGGCCAGTCTAAATTGTGCCGTTTTGTCACAACACAATGACACCGATGTCTCAAGTTTTGAGGGAGCGTGCAATTCGCATGCTGACTGTAGGAATGTCCACCAGAGCTGTTGCCAAAGAATTGAATGTTAATTCTCTACCATAAGCTGCCTCCAACGGCGTTTCAGAGATTTTGGCAGTATGTCCAACCGGCCTCAACCACAGACCATGTGTAACTATGCTAGCCCAGGACCTCCATATCCAGCTTCTTCACCTGCAGGATCGTCTGAGACCAGCCACCCGGACAGCTGATGAAACTGAGGAGTATTTCTGTCTGTAATAAAGCCTCTTTGTGTGGATAAACTCATTCTGATTGGCTGGGCCTGACTCCCTAGTGGGTGGGCCTATGCCCTCCCATGGCTGCGCCCCTGCCCAGCCATGTGAAATCCGTAGGTTAGGGCCTAATGAATTTATTTCAATTGACTGATTTCCTTATGAACTGTAACTTAGTAAAATCGTTAATTGTTGCGTTTATATTTTTGTTCAGTATAGATTATGGTAATTCATATTAACAGAACGAGCATGCAATGATGTGCGGTGCTTCTTACCTAATTCTGATGCGTACTTTGAAGATGT
The DNA here is from genome assembly GCF_901001165.1 of Salmo trutta. Classification (NCBI taxonomy): domain Eukaryota; kingdom Metazoa; phylum Chordata; class Actinopteri; order Salmoniformes; family Salmonidae; genus Salmo; species Salmo trutta. The sequence continues at coordinate 14,768,581 of NC_042989.1, read as the reverse complement.
TAGAATAACTGTCCAAATGTACTTTTCCTCATCCAACAAGACGAGTAACGAACAGCAAAATCACTAGCCTATGTCAATGGACTATCCCCCATAGTAGAAAAGTTGACCTATTCTATTGGTCAGTTTGTCGAAAGAAATGGCCTATTCCAAATAGACTCTGGGACAGGTGTGGGACGATAGATTCAAAATTCATACAACCAGTAGGCCTAGGCCACTGAATGTTTTTATTTTTAAATACGTTAAAAAGCAAACTATTTCTTTACATTATAAGCGCAGCAATGCGCGCAAGGTAGTTAGCTGCGCGCCGATGTTTGTTCCATAATGCAATTAGCGGGAGAACACTGTCCGCACATGCCAGCAGTTTTATTTAACAGATGAACATATCCGTTAGAATGGATATAATAAAATAATTGCCTCCACTGATATGGTCTGATTTTGTCTTGGCTACTTTGAAGCAAGGTAAGACATCCCTCATATGTAGTAAAACATTCAGCGCTCAAACAAGGAATATGTTTTCAAAATGCATACTGCCTCCAGCTCATTGCAAAGTGGTGTGTGACGCACTAATGAAGCCTGCCTTCCATTCTCTGTGCATTTGCTGTTTGATAGATTTTCCACTCAAATGCTCTGTATCTGTATGCTGTACGATGTGATAAGAGCCTATATAACGAATATACTGTACACACACCAATTTAATTCCACCAAATTATGCAAATTAACCTATAGACCGATAAACATGACCAGTCAAATGTATTTACATGGACTGGTATTTCCATCAATGACTAGGCTAAAAAGCATTATTTCGCAATGGAATTTTTTCTTCTTCTCCCGGACAATTGCCAATTTTATTCATTTAGCTTTATATATATATATATATATATATATATGCGCGCTTAAAGCCAGCTATTACCAGCTAATGGAAGCCCTGGTGCAGATATAGGCCATCTTTGTAATATTTTTACCTGACTCTCTTGCCCCTAGCGTCTCCACTGTATGTAGAAAATGTGATTATTAGCTGACTGCAGATCAGTGAAAGGCGATTCCGAGACTATACAGTCAAACCGTCCATCACTGGTACCTAGGACCATCTGGTTATTGCTAAAAGGAGTAATATTCAGACATGATTCAGACTCAAACAGCAATCTCCCTTGAGTCATGTCCTCATGAGGCGTTTGATACAGTGGAAAACAATGTAACCTCTCAAAATAATTGACATACATTGGAAATATTGTTCAGCAGGGCTGTATCAAAATATTGGCCTAGATGTAGGTGTTCTAGTATGTGGTGTTTTCCTGTACAGGACATTCTCTCATCACACTGTTATATGAAAACAATGTCCTGTGCACTGGATAGAGAGACAGAGAGATGATGTGAAGAACATGTTCTAATCATGTCTTTTGTCATTGCACTGATATGAACTGGCCTGGGAGGATTTTCAAGACTCAATGTGAATGGTCCTCTGCTATAAGTGGGACACATGAGGAAACAGAAGAAAAAAGACTTTTCTTCACTCTTCCTCCTCAGTGCCAGGCTGCTCTAGAGTGATGAATAGCAGGGGCGAGGAAGATAAATGCTGCTTCCATTACAGGAAGTGCAGCCCTGGATGAGGGGCGCAGTGAAGGACTCTGTGTGTGAATTTATGGGGGAGTGAAAGTGGGTTTGTACGTGCATTTGTGTGAATCTAGTGGTGTCTGTGTATTGATGTGAGTGTGAAGATTATCAAGCTGACATAGGCTGACTAGAAGTTATGAAATGCTTCTGATCTTTCTCTGATCATGGCTTCTCTTTCCCTATGACTTTGGGGAAAGGAATTCTACATTTACATTTACGTCATTTACCAGAGCGACTTACAAATTGGTGCATTCACCTTAAGATATCCAGTAGAACAACCACTTTACAATTGTACATCTATCTTTTGGGGGGGGAGGGGGTTAGAAGGATTACTTTATCCTATCCCAGGTATTCCTTAAAGAGGTGGGGTTTCAGGTGTCTCCGGAAGATGGTGATTGACTCCGCTGTCTTGGTGTCGTGAGGGAGCTTGTTCCACCATTGGGGTGCCAGAGCAGCGAACAGTTTTGACTGGGCTGAGCGGGAACTGTGCTTCCGCAGAGGTAGGGAGGCGAGCAGGCCAGAGGTTGATGAACGCAGTGCCCTTCTTTGGGTGTAGGGACTGATCAGAGCCTGAAGGTACGGAGGTGCAGTTCCCCTCACAGCTCCTTAGGCAAGCACCATGGTCTTGTAGCAACTGCGAGCTTCAACTGGAAGCCAGTGGAGTGTGCGGAGGAGCGGGTTGACTTGGGAAGGTTGAACACCAGACGGGTGCGGCGTTCTGGATGAGTTGTAGGAGTTTAATGGCACAGGCAGGGAGCCCCGCCAACAGCGAGTTGCAGTAATCCAGACGGGAGATGACAAGTGCCTGGATAAGGACCTGTGCCGCTTCATGTGTGAGGCAGGGTCGTACTCTGCGAATGTTGTAGAGCATGAATCTACAGGATTGGGTCACCGCCTTGATGTTAGCGGAGAACGACAGGGTGTTGTCCAGGGTCACGCCAAGGCTCTTAGCACTGTGGGAGGAGGACACAATGGAGTTGTCAACCGTGATGGCGAGATCATGGAACGGGCAGTCCTTCCCCGGGAGGAAGAGCAGCTCCGTCTTGCCGAGGTTCAGCTTGAGGTGGTGATCCGTCATCCACACTGATATGTCTGCCAGACATGCAGAGATGCGATTCGCCACCTGGTTATCAGAAGGGGGAAAGGAGAAGATTAATTGTGTGTCGTCTGCGTAGCAATGATAGGAGAGACCATGTGAGGATATGACAGAGCCAAGTGACTTGGTGTATAGCGAGAATAGGAGAGGGCCTAGAACTGCCGAGCGGAAATGGAGTGGGCGAGAGTGGCGAGAGCACGTGGTGCGGAGACGGATTCTCGCCACGCCACCTGGTAGGAGCGACCTGTCAGGTAGGATGCAATCCAAGAGTGAGCCGCGCCGGAGATGCCCAACTCGGAGAGGGTGGAGAGGAGGATCTGATGGTTCACAGTATCAAAGGCAGCAGATAGGTCTAGAAGGATGAGAGCAGAGGAGAGAGAGTTAGCTTTAGCAGTGCGGATAGCCTCCGTGACACAGAGAAGAGCAGTTTCAGTTGAATGACAAGTCTTGAAACCTGACTGATTTGGTTCAAGAAGGTCATTCTGAGAGAGATGGCAAGAGAGCTGGCCAAGGACGGCACGCTCAAGCGTTTTGGAGAGAAAAGAAAAAAGGGATACTGATCTGTAGTTGTTGACATCGGAGGGATCGAGTGTAGGTTTTTTGAGAAGGGGTGCAACTCTCGCTCTCGAAGACGGAAGGGACGTAGCCAGCGGTCAAGGATGAGTTGATGAGCGGGGTGAGGTAAGGGAGAAGGTCTCCGGAAATGGTCTGGAGAAGAGAGGAGGGGATAGGGTCAAGCGAGTAGGTTGTTGGGCGGCCGTCCGTCACAGGTCGCAAGATTTCATCTGGAGAGAGAGAGGGGAGAAAGAGGTCAAAGCGTAGGGTAATGTGAGCAGGACCAGCGGTGTCGTTAGACTTAACAAACGAGGATCGGATGTCGTCAACCTTTTCAAAAGTCATCTGCGGGGAGGGGAGGAGGATTCAGGAGGGAGGAGAAGGTGGCAACGAGCTTCCTAGGGTTAGAGGCAGATGCTTGGAATTTAGAGTGGTAGAAAGTGGCTTTAGCAGCAGAAACAGAGGAGGAAAATGTGGAGAGGAGGAGTGAAAAGAAAACGGGTCCGCAGGGAGGCTAGTTTTCCTCCATTTCCGCTCGGCTGCCCGGAGCCCTGTTCTGTGAGTTCGCAATGAGTCGTCAAGCCACGGAGCAGGAGGGGAGGACCGAGCCGGCCGGGAGGATAGGGGACATAGAGAGTCAAAGGATGCAGAAAGGGAGGAGAGGGGGGTTGAGGAGGCAGAATCAGGAGATTGGTTGGAGAAGGATTGAGCAGAGGGAAGAGATGATAGGATGGAAGAGGAGAGAGTAGCAGGAGAGAGAGAGCGAAGGTTGCGACGGCGCGATACCATCTGAGTAGGGGCAGAGTGAGTAGTGTTGGAGGAGAGCGAGAGGGAAAAGGATACAAGGTAGTGGTCGGAGACTTGGAGGGGAGTTGTAGTGAGATTAGTAGAAGAACAGCGTCTCGTAAAGATGAGGTCAAGCGTATTGCCTGCCTTGTAAGTAGGGGGGGGACGGTGAGAGGGTGAGGTCAAAAGAGGGGAGGAGGCAGAAAGAAATGAGTCAAAGGTAGACGTAGGGAGGTTAAAGTCACCCAGAATTGGGAGGGGTGAGCCATCCTCAGGAAAGGAACTTATCAAGGCGTCAAGCTCATTGATGAACTCTCCAAGGGATCCTGGAGGGCGATAAATGATAAGGATGTTAAAAGCTTGAATGGGCTAGTGACTGTGACAGCTTGGAATTCAAAGGAGGAGATGGACAGACAGATGGGTCACGGGAAAAAGAGAGAATGTCCACTTGGGAGAGATGAGGAATTCCAGTGCCACCACCTCGCTGACCAGATGCTCTCGGGGTATGCGAGAACACGTGGTCAGAAGAGGAGAGAGCAGTAGGAGTAGCAGTGTTTTCTGTGGTAATCCATGTTTCCGTCAGCGCCAAGAAGTCGAGGGACTGGAGGGTAGCGTAGGCTGAGATAAACTCTGCCTTGTTGGCCACAGACTGGCAGTTCCAGAGGCTGCCGGAGACCTGGAACTCCACTCCATTCCACACTACAGGTTGCAATGCACATTGAAACATCTCTCAATTATTTGTCAAATATACTTGCCAAAAATGTTGGAAAACATTTCTAATCAATCTGTTTTTTCACCTCGCCATGCTACAGTGTTACTGCTTCAGTCCTCTTCATATTACTCACTTTGTCATTTTATAATTGCATTCCTACTGATTATGGAATTAACTTTCTATGAATATTCAACCTGAGCCATCAGTGCATTTTCCTTAGCCCTCTGAAAGCCAGGCAGAATTAAGCCTTCCACCTAATGCTTTTAAGTGCTCTGCTTGTCAGGATGTCAAGCTACTCTCTACAGTAACAAACAGTTCTGCAGTACTCTGGCTCCGCAGCCAAGTGCATGTCAATAGAGCTCAGTGCAGGTCAAGACATTGTGGAATACGAACACTGTACGCTATGTGGAAACAGTGTATTGTCTGACCTTGTGGCAAACCATTTGGATAATTTACTCCACTGAGAAATCTATTGTCATTTGCATAAAAGGCAAACACAGGAGACTAAAGACCTGATGCTTGCAGTTATTTGCAATGGCCTTATCTTAAATGCACAATTTCTATGCATAAAATGCCTTCCTTCTGTTGGCTAAACAACCCTTGGCCAGTTAGTGTTCCACAGTAAACCAGAACTCCGGTATTTGTTTTGATATTAGAACATGAAAAACGGTTTGTTAATAGATTTTATTTATTATTATTTATTTTTTTACTTCCGGTACTTCTGTCAAATGAGTCACATCTATTGGTTGATAGAGGATCATCTATCAGCGCAGCCCAAGTCTCCTCCGTGCCTCCACCGTGCCTACTCCACTTAGGACAGGCCAGAGCTGGCTATGAGTGAGGAGCCACTGCACGCACTGGGAGTCTGGGCTGCATCACCACTTATGCTGCACAGAAGTTAAAACGCATCAATAATGCAACACAGTATGTACAGTATTTAGAAATGTTGAAACTGTTAATTACTGTTTACAAAACAATGTCCATTATTACAGACTTAAACACTTTACAATGCAAGTAGATACCGGTAGCTTTCAGCTTTTAAGGCTAACTTTCCCTGCTAGCTTACGGCTGAAGGCGAAGCCAACATCAATTCACTACCCTAGTACCTCGTTTGTGATAATATGCAAATCACAATGGAAAATATTGCTTATTTCAAAGCTGATTGTCACCAAAAACGTTAATTTACTTCGTCTCCCCTGCCTCATGTCTCTCCCAGTCGAGATCGTCTTTGCTCGAGCCTCGAACTGTGTGTGTGATGTTATGAGTCTTAGAGACAGCGCTTACTTCTATAAAAGATTGCTTCTTCTATGTTAATCTTGTTGATCAGTACAATAAAATTTGTCTCAAATCAAAGTGAAAGATTGTTTTTCATCTATAGTCTTATGAAATCAGCCAAAACAAGCTTGATTACTCGATGCACGCACACACTCCTATTGAATATGCTCTCACCTTTCTTGTGAATAGGCCTAGGTTACATCTTGATTTACCCAGTTTAACAATAGAGATTTACGTTTAATTTAAAATGTAATAATATTGAACTCAAAAGATCTGTCTGAATTAAGTGCCGTTCTGTGACTGGCTAATACGCCTTTTTTGTCGCGGTATCGTTTTGCTATCGAGTATCGTGATGGTATCATGATACTAAACCTGGTATTTGTATTGAAGTAAAAGTGTTGGTATCGTGACAACACTACGGCCAATACCTCTCTGCTCTGTTCTGGCGTTACAGATCAGGCTCCTTTCACTGCCCAGTTAGGCTGCCCTGTGTTTTTTGTGTGTTCCCTGCTCCCTCCCCAGGGACCTGTTTAGATGCAGAAGACACAGATTGTGTTCGATTAGAGCAGGGAGACGATGGTCTCAGCCTTGCTCACCTTGCCTGGCCTCTTGGTCTTTCTTTCTAAGCATGGAGAGGAATCGATTAGCCCCCAGACTAATCTCCAACCAAAGGGACTGAATAAAGTGCTCATTAGCTGTAATGTGATCCAGAGTGTGATAGTTTTCCTATCAGGGGTTACTGGTGTGGGAGGAGGTTACTGGAAGAAGACTGAGGATTGCTCTATTCAGACATTGGGTTGGTGTCCATTGCGTCTCAGCTCAGTATTTTAAGAGGTGGAATTGGATTTAATTCACAAATGGGAAATTGCCCATTTTTCTATGCAGAATTCCAATTCAATCAACTAATTATCATGACTTTAATTAGCTGAATCTGCTGTGTTAGTGCTGTGTTTAGATATGCTTATTGTGTACACATTCACACTTTTCTGGGTGGTGCAGTGATTTCTCTGTAATCTCTTTAATCATACCAGTCAGCCAGGTCAACTAAATAACCGTTTGTCCTTCAGAGTAGTTGGTATGCTTTTATAACCTGAAGAGTGGTCTCACCTGCACTGCCTCTGCAGCAAGGCAATACGACAGTCAATTGTCTATACATGCTTATATGGTCAGGGAAATCCCAAAGGCTAGCACATTAACCCTATATCAAAATCGTTATTCATGACAGGGGTTTATTCTCTACTATGGCGCTGCTGTGTCATACCCATTACCCAGCACGGATCTTCCCTTGCAAGGCACAGGTACAGTATCATACCCAGCACAGTCAGTCTCTGAGTGACACACATGTTAATGAAGGTCACCCCGAGGAGCAGCTGGAGTCCCTCTCTCTGTCCCCACAACATGCACTGCAGGAGTATGGACCTGCCGTATGGGTCTCACCAGGACCCTGCAAACCACCAAATGCTGCCCACCCATCACCTAACTCCTTTCACAGCACCGCTACTTTGAAAAACCATCCAGGCTCTGAGGCTCTAGGAAAGTGAGAGGAGTGTGCACCCCGTCCTGTGGTGCACCCCGTCCTGTGGTGCACCCCGTCCTGTGGTGCATCCCGTGCTCATAGAAAATACTCCAACACAAAACTACAAGGATTAGTTTGTTTCTACTGCATACTCATTACCATAGCTCTGCAAGTATTTAGGACTCTTGAAAACAACATTATTCACCTCTAAATAGATACTCTTGTTGTTTTTTTCCCACTGCCTGAATCATTGAGATTCAAACAAGCATTCTATTATGGTACATTGATATGAGAACAAAGACCTTTCACACAAAGCACATGGGTCTGTTATGAAACTGCAGGGCACACAGCCTTCATTTTGGGTGAAGGAAAGGTTGAAGTCAGTGGTGGGGCAGAATGGAATGCAGATGGAATGACCCACCCCTCAATCACCCGCACCCATCACCCCACCCAGACTGCATTATAGCAGCCCTGAACCTAACTCTGAATACAGGAGAACCTAGGCCTATAGCGTGTGCACTATAGTATTTACTCATCTTACACTGATGCTCAATTTACAGCGAAAGTCAACCATACGCTGTGGATCATTATTTGCACTACAGTTTTTTAAAATATTTTATTTTTATTTCACCTTTATTTAACCAGGTAGGCCAGTTGAGAACAAGTTCTCATTTACAACTGCGACCTGGGCAAGATAAAGCAAAGCAGTGCGACGAAAACAGCAACACAGAGTTACACATAAACAAACGTACAGTTAATAACACAAAATAAAATAAAAATAGAAAAATCTATGTACAGTGTGTGCAAATGTAGGGAGGTAGGCAATAAATATGCCCTAGAGGCAAAAATAATTACAATTTAGCATTAATACTGGAGTGATAGATGTGCAAGTAGAGATACTGGGGTGCAAGAGGGTAAGTAATAATACAGGGAAGAGGTAGTCGGGTGTGCTACAGTTGAAGTCGGAAGTTTACATACACTTAGGTTGGAGTCATTAAAACTCGTTTTTCAACCACTCCACATTTCTTGTTAACAAACTATAGTTTTGGCAAGTCGGTTAGGACATCTACTTTGTGCATGACACAAGTCATTTTTCCAACAATTGTTTACAGACAGATTATTTCACTTATAATTCACTATCAAAATTCCAGTGGATCAGAAGTTTACATTAAGTTGACTGCCTTTTTAAACAGCTTTGAACATTCCAGGAAATTATGTAATGGCTTTAGAAGCTTCTGATAGGCTAATAGACATAATTTGAGTCAATTGTAGGTGTACCTGTGGATGTATTTCAAAGCCTACCTTCAAGCTCAGTGTCTCTTTGCTTGACATCATGGGAAACTCAAAAGAAATCAGCCAAGACCTCAGGAAAAACAATTGTAGACCTCCACAAGTCTGGTTCATCCTTGGGAGCAGTTTCCAAACGCCTGAAGGTACCACGTTCATCTGTACAAACAATAGTACGCAAGTATAAACACCATGGGACCACACAGCTGTCATACCGCTCAGGAAGGAGACGCATTCTGTCTTCTATAGATGAATGTACTTTGGTGCGTTAAGTACATATCAATCCCAGAACAGCAAAGGACCTTGTGAAGATGCTGGAGGAAACGCGTCCAAAAGTAACTATATCCACAGTAAAACGAGTCCTATATCGACATAACCTGAATGACCGCTCAGCAAGGAAGAAGCCACTGCTCCAAAACCGTCATAAAAAGCCAGACTACGGTTTGCAACTGCACATGGGTACAAATATCTTACTTTTTGGAGAAATGTCCTCTGTTCTGATGACACAAAAATAGAACTGTTTGGCCATAATGACCATTATGTTTGGAGGAAAAAGGGGGATGCTTGCAAGCCGAAGAACACCATCCCGACCGTTAAGCACGGGGGTGGCAGCATCATGTTGTGGGGGTGCTTTGCTGCAGGAGGGACTGGTGCACTTCACAAAATAGATGGCGGCATGAGGAAAGAAAATTATGTAGCTAAATTGAAGCAACATATCAAGACATCAGTCAGGAAGTTAAAGCTTGGTTGCAAATGGTTCTTCCAAATGGACAATGACCCCAAGATACTTCCAAAGTTGTGGCAAAATGGCTTAAGGACAACAAAGTCAAGGTATTGGAGTGGCCATCACAAAGCCCTAACCTCAATCCTATCGAAAATGTGTGGGCAGAACTGAAAAAGCATGTGCGAGCTATGAGGCCTACAAACCTGTCCCAGAGTCTGTTTTGAATCTTAGACACATTTTTTTCATCCCAGGGATGACATGACTCCCTTAATTTTGATCCCTGGAGGGAATTATTTTATCAAGACACAAGTGTTTGGTTGTAATTGTAATGTTGCAATATTTTACACCAGCTCTGTCAGGAGGAATGGGCCAAAATTCACCCAACTTATTGTGGGAAGCTTGTGGAAGGCTACCTGAAATGTTTGACCCAAGTTCAATCATTTAAAAGCAATGCTACAAAATACTAATTCAGTGTATGTGAACTTCTGACCCACTGGGAATGTGAAATAAAAGCTGAAATAAATAATTCTCTCTACTATTATTCTGACATTTCACATTCTTAAAATAAAGTGGTGATCCTAACTGACCTAAGACAGGGAATTGTTACTAGGATTTAATGTCAGAAATTGTGTTAAACTGAGTTTAAATGTACTTGGCTAAGGTGTATGAACTGTATAAAATGTGTGATAAACAAAACTATTATATTAGAAATTGGCAACTTGTTCTCATTCTGCGAAATAAGGCAGGCCACTTTATTTCAACATCTGAACAAAGTGGACAGGCTAGCATGCTGTTCAAACAGTTGGAGACGGACAGAAGGTTATGTTCATGACAATTCCTTGTTAGCTTAATTTATAGCTTGTGAAATTTGCTAAACTTGAAATATAAATATTAGCAGGTGGGCTTGTGCTTGACACAGTTTATTTTCTATAATGCCTGCTCCATTATTAGTGAATGTGCATTATGCACGTTTCTGGTTACATTTGTAACAAAAAATGGCATTTTTCTAGACAGACCTGAAAGCCAGACCAGTAATTATTGCAAAAAAGCATTGATCAAATAATTCAATTATTAGTGGTTCTTATGGTTTGTGGAAGGCATATATTCAGCCAAGGTATAATTTACCAAGCTCTAAATTCATTACATAATTAGTTTGGCAATCACTCAGACACACATTCCAGCATCTACTCTGCAAACTCTCTTTTCCCCTCAGACATCAGCCCAGCCCCTGTAGATCAGTCAGAGCCAGCGGATAGCCCCTTAGTAGCCTAGAAAATATTGCAACATTACAATTACAACCAAACACTTTTGTGTCTTTATAAAATAATTCCCTCCAGGGATCAAAATTAAGGGAGTCATGTCATCCCTGGGATGAAAAAATGTGTCTAAGATTCAAAACAAGACTCTGGGACAAAAGATCCAAATTCGTAAAACCACGGCACATATATATTTTAAAGCAATGAGCTGATGCAACAGACCAGACAGTTTAGCTTAAAATGTTGCAGGTTTTATTTCTTAAAATTATATACTCAACAATCCGCACATAGCTGTAGGCTATGCTTGAATTTTCCAAAATGCAATTAGCAGGAAAACACTGTTCTCAAAAGCACAGCGCACATGCAAGCGGTTTCATGTGACAGAGATTAAAATATCACCTCCCTGGGTCCTGATCTTCCTGCACCTTCGTCGCTGGGGGTACCTGTGTCTGCGGCCGCTGTGCCCACTCCTTCCCCTACGATATCGAAGTCGACAACCTCCCGTCCCTTCTCTGGATCAGGCGGGGCTTCTCCCTCTGTCGGAGGCCTGCACCAGACGCTGGGAGCTACTGGCTCAAGCTATCTTGCCTCTCGCTCATCCTTAAAGGGTTCTTCGAATCCTGTGATGTGTGGGAGTGGACGGATTTCCTCATCCAGCCGTGATTTTGGGCAGCTCCATGGTAAGACGTCACTCTTCCTGGTGCAAAAACACTGTGCCACCCCAGAGCTTGAGTATATTACATTACTAAGCTTCTCCCTAATGTTCTACACAAGGATATGGAAATCAATTTTATCGTAGTCCATGTTGGTTTTAAGGACATTATGAAGGGCAGCTCTGAACAGTTGACACTGAATTTTAAAAAGCTGATTGATTCGCTGCTCGACACTAATAAAATGCCCGTCATATCTGGCCCTGTGCCCTCTGAATCGTGGTATTGAACGCTTTAGCAGGATTCTTACGCTTCACAACTGGCTACGTGATTATTGCAGCTCAGTGGGTGTAACTTTTATTGACAATTTCGATACATTTTGGAAACTAAATATTTTATAATATGTGTTCCGGGATCCTTTCACAGCCTTATAATGCTGCATTGAGACAATGACTTAACAATGACCCAAGCCCAGCTCAGTTAACCCCTACATTGTGTTGCTGAGTTGTCATATTGCTTCAGCAGATGTACATTATCCCAGGGGCGTTGGCAGACAATGTAAGTAACCTAATTTATGTCCCTGTACCTGCCCTGCATGCCTCTACTGATCCTACAGATATTGTATGCAGTAATCATGTGCCTATGAACCGAAGTTGTACTGTTAGCACTGAGGTGGTGTGCCCTAGTAGGAAGTGCACTGTGTGCAGCTAACATAAATAACATGAGCATGTCTTCTTCTGCTCAGTTTCCCAGTAAAACAGTGAAAACAATCAAGCATCCCAGAAGTGCTGAAAACAGCCCATATTAACATATGTAGTTTAAGAAACAAGGTTCATGAAATCAATAACTTTCTCGGAACAGATGACATTCAAATTCTGAAACTCACTTAGATAATACCGTTGATGATGGCGGTAGAAATACATGTTTATAACATCTACAGAAAAGACAGAAATGCCAATGGAGAAGGTGTTGCTGTTTATATTCAGAACCACATTCCTGTAAAGCTTAACCTCTTACATCTAGACGTTCCGCTAGCGGAACACCTGCTCCAATATCCAATGATGGGCGTGGCGCGAAATACAAAGTCCTCGAAAATCCGAAAACTTCAATTTTTCAAACATATGACTATTTTACACCATTTTAAAGACAAGACTCTCCTTTATCTAACCACACTGTCCGATTTCAAAAAGGCTTTACAGCGAAAGCAAAACATTAGATTATGTCAGCAGAGTACCCAGCCAGAAATAATCAGACACCCATTTTTCAAGCTAGCATATAATGTCACAAAAACCCAGAAGACAGCTAAATGCAGCACTAACCTTTGATCTTCATCAGATGACACACCTAGGACATTATGTTATACAATACATGCATGTTTTGTTCAATCAAGTTCATATTTATATCAAAAAACAGCTTTTTACATTAGCATGTGACGTTCAGAACTAGCATACCCACCGAACACTTCCGGTGAATTTACTAAATTACTCACGATAAACGTTCACAAAAACATAATTATTTTAAGAATTATAGATACAGAACTCCTTTATGCAATTGCGGTGTCAGATTTTAAAATAGCTTTTTGGTGAAAGCACATTTTGCAATATTCTGAGTAGATAGCTCGCCATCACGGGCTAGCTATTTTGACACCCACCAAGTTTGGCCCTCACCAAACTCAGATTTACTATAAGAAAAATTGGATTACCTTTGCTGTTCTTCGTCAGAATGCACTCCCAGGACTTCTACTTCAATAACAAATGTTGGTTTGGTTCCAAATAATCCATAGTTATATCCAAATAGCGGCGTTTTGTTCGTGCGTTCAAGACACTATCCGAAGGGTAAAGAAGGGTGACGCGCCCGGCGCGTTTCGTGACAAAAAAATTCTAAATATTCCATTACCGTACTTCGAAGCATGTCAAACGCTGTTTAAAATCAATTTTTATGCGATTTTTCTCGTAAAAAAGCAATAATATTCCAACCGTGAGTCGTTGTTTTCGTTCAAAGACTGAAAATAAAAACATGGACTTTTCTCGTGCAAGCGCACCCAGTCTCATTGTTCTCAGATCGACCACTATCCAAATGCGCTACTGTTTTTCAGCCATGGCCTGCAAAGTCATCATTCAATGTTCTGGTGCCTTCTGAGAGCCTATGGGAGCCGTGGGAAGTGTCACGTTACCGCAGAGATCCTTTGTTTTGGGCAGTATTTTCACGGCTGGATAAAAAACGTACCCGATTTAATCTGGTTACTACTCCTGCCCAGAAACTAGAATCCGAAGTTCATATAATTAGTAGATTTGGATAGAAAACACTCTAAAGTTTCTAAAACTGTTTGAATGGTGTCTGTGAGTATAACAGAACTCATATGGCAGGCCAAAACCTGAGAAGATTCCTTACAGGAAGTGCCCTGTTTGACAATTTGTTGTCCTTCTGTTGCATCTCTATCGACATTACAGCATCTGTGCTGTAACGTGACACTTTCTAAGGCTTCCATTGACTCTCTAAAGCCGCTGGGCAAAGTACAGCAGCAGAGTTTGTAAGTGGTCAGCCTGGGGACAGTGAGACTGAGATGCGCGTTCACGAGACTTCTCAATTTTTTTCTTTCAGCCTTTGAATGAATACAACGTTGCCCGGTTAGAATATTAGCGCTATTTTATGAGAAAAATAGCATTAAAATTGATTTTAAACAGCGTTTGACATGAAATATTTAGAATTTTTTTGTCACGAAATGCTCTCGTGCGTTACCCTTCGGATAGTGACCTGAACGCACGAACAAAACGGAGGTATTTGGATATAACTATGGATTATTTGGAACCAAAACATCATTTGTTGTTGAAGTAGAAGTCCTGGGAGTGCATTCTGACGAAGAACAGCAAAGGTAATCCAATTTTTCTAATAGTAATTCTGAGTTAAGTGAGCACCAAACTTGGTGGGTGTCAAATTAGCTAGCCTGTGATGGCCGAGCTATGTACTCAGAATATTGCAAAATGTGCTTTTGCCGAAAAGCTATTTTAAAATCTGACATAGTGTTTGCATAAAGGAGTTCTGTATCTATAATTCTTAAATTATTTTATGTATTTTGTCAACGTTTATCATGAGTAATTTAGTAAATTCACCGGAAGTTTTCGGTGGGTATGCTAGTTCTGAACATCACATGCTAATGTAAAAAGCTGTTTTTTGATATAAATATGAACTTGATTGAACAAAACATGCATGCATGTATTGTATAACATAATGTCCTAGGAGTGTCATTTGATGAAGATCATCAAAGGTTAGTGCTGCATTTAGCTGTGGTTTGGGTTTATGTGACATATATGCTTGCTTGGAAAATGGCTGTGTGATTATTTGTGTCTATGTACTCTCCTAACATAATGGCGGCATTATACATTTTGTATTATGGATATGTAGTGGTGTAATAATGTTATGAGTTAGTTTTATATTTTCTGTTTTATGTGTGATATAAGTGATGGGGATCCCTAATAAATACAAATAGTTAAATAGTTTCAAAATGCTGACTGCCTCCACTCAGATTCAAGGTGGATGGTGTGCTGTGCACAACAGGCACGGTCCTTCACTCGCCGGTCTTGTGACCATTTGATCTGAACAAACCGTGCCGAGTACTTCGACAGAATCAAGACTTTAGATGTTCGTGTTAATTATCCTTCAATATATTTGTAAAACATGACTGGCGTTTAGCATATATTTAACAAATCTATATTCTTCTTGTCCAACTTTCAAAAAAAAATTTTTTTTACTTGCCCCGGACAAGAGGACACGCGTTAATTATTGAGCCCTGAATGATATGAAGCAATACTGTCTTCCTTCCTGGGATTGAAACAGAGCCTTACAGATGAGAACATAAATTCCTGTTTTGAGTCCTTTTTAGAGTGTGAGACAAATAGATGTATCATTTTCTACAGCAAGTTGAAATGAGTGAAATTCATCTCAAAATGATCAAAAACGCAATCTCCTCTTCCAGCTGATGTGTTTGTTCTGTTTGAGTCAAAGTGCAAGTGCTTTGTGTGCGACAGTGTGTGCGCTGTCAGGCAATCGGCAGGAGTGCCATTCCATGACCCTTAAGACAAATACCACAGCGGAACCCACACAGGGACACAGAGGAAGCCCCTGCCTGTTCCCACCAAGCCCATTCAGAGAGGAGATGCCTGGAGAGAGACATACCAAGATGCCAGTCCTCATCCTGTCTAACCTTTACAACCCCTGGCCTGATCTCACTCATCACCACGCTGTCTGTCCATCAAGTTAAAAGTTCTTATCCTGAAAACTTAGCAGAGGAGACGGGGCTGTGTGTATGGACACTGTGTGGAAACATTTATTTTCTGTGTTTATATATCAATGATGTTGCTGGTGATTCTCTGATCCACCTCTACGCAGACGACACCATTCTGTATACATCTGGCCCTTCTTTGGACACTGTGCTAACAAACCTCCAAACGAGCTTCAACACCATACAACACTCCTTCCGTGCCTCCAACTGCTTTTAAATGCTAGTAAAACTAAATGCATGCTCTTCAACTGATTGCTGCCCACACCCTCCCTCCCGACTAGCATCACAACTCTGGATGTTTCTGACCTAGAATATGTGGACAACTTCAAATACCTAGGTGTCTGGTTAGACTGTAAACTCTCCTTCCAGACTCACATTAAGCATCTCCAATCCAAAATTAAATCTAGAATCGACTTCCTATTTCGCAACAAAGCCTCCTTCTCCCATGCTGCCGAACTTACCCACGTAAAACTGACTATCCTACCGATTCTGGACTTCGGCGATGTCATTTACAAAATAACACTCTACTCAGCAAACTGGATGTAGTTTATCACAGTGCCATCCGTTTTGTCACCAAAGCCCCATATACTACCCACCACTGCGACCTGTATGCTCTCGTTGGCTGGCCCTCTGCATATCCGTCGCCAAACCCACGGGCTCCAGGTCATCTATAAGTTTTGCTAGGTAAAGCCCCGCCTTATCTCAGTAAACTAGTCACCATAGCCGCACCCACCCGTAGCAGGCTCTCCAGCAGGTATATTGCACTGTTCATCCCCAAAGCCAACACTTCCTTAGGCAGCCTTTCCTTCCAGTTCTCTGCTGCCAATGACTGGAACGAATTGCAAAAATCTCTGAAGCTGGAGTCTTATGTCTCCCTCTCTAACTTTAAGTATCAGCTGTCTGAGCAGCTTACCGATCACTGTACCTGTACACAGCCAATCTGTAAATACAGTTGAAGTCAGAAGTTTACATACACCTTAGCCCAATACATTTAAACTCAGTTTTTCACAATTCCTGACATTTAATCCTAGTAAAAATTCAGTTGCAAACCGTAGTCTGGCTTTTTTATGGCAAGTTTGGAGCAGTGGCTTCTTCCTTGCTGAGCGGCCTTTCAGGTTATGTTGATATAGGACTTGTTTTACTGTGGATATAGATACTTTTGTACCTGTTTCCTTCATCTTCACAAGGTCCTTTTGCTGTTGTTCTGGGATTGATTTACACTTTTCGCACAAAAGTACGTTCATCTGTAGGAGACAGAACACGTCTCCTTCCTGAGCGGTATGACGGCTGAGTGGTCCCATGGTGTTTATACTTGCATACTATTGTTTGTACAGATGAACGTTGTACCTTCAGGCATTTGGAAATTGCTCCCAAGGATGAACCAGACTTGTTGAGGTCTACAGATTTTTTTCTGAGGTCCTGACTGATTTCTTTTGATTTTCTCATGATGTCCTCATGATGTCAAGCAAATAGGCACTGTGTTTGAAGGTGGGCCTTGAAATGCATCCACAGTACACCTCCCAATTGACTCAAATGATGTCAATTAGCCTATCAGAAGCTTCTAAAGCTATGACATAATTTTCTGGAATTTTCCAAGCTGTTTAAAGGCACAGTCAACTTAGTGTATGTAAACTTCTGACCCACTGGAATTGTGATACAGTGAAATAATCTCTCTGTAAAAAATTGTTGGAAAAATTACTTGTGTCATGCACAAAGTAGATGTCCTAACCGACTTGCCAAAACTATAGTTTGTTACCAAGAAATGTGTGGAGTGGTTGAAAAACGAGCTTTAATGACTCCAACCTAAGTGTATGTAAACTTCTAACTTCAACTGTAAAGCAGTCATCCAAACAGCTAGTATAACAATCTTTGACTAAAATGTTGCTAGCGATACGTGGTACCGTAATGCGCGTGCAACAAACTGAGCATTAATTTTCAAAATGAATATTAATTGGTACATCCTTTTTATTTGTCTGCTTTACTCGAAATTTTAGGAGTTGGAACAAAAAGGACGGTTTGAAAAGTTATAGTAAAATAATGTCTCCGTGTTTTGGTGTTCATATGACCTATTCTGTTAAACAAAACCTCAAATTCAAATAGCGAGTTGAAACTGTTTGTCAGAGAGAAGGAAGTGATATCTCATCTTTATTGGTAGGGGAAGGGTCTTGAGAGAGAGTCAAAGCGAGAGGTTTCACTCTCCAAAATATGTCCAAAATAGAAATGTGTTTCTATGCGTTATTTACAACCTTAGCTTATCGTGGACCAAAAAGGCAACATGAGCACAATCGGATATAAATGCAAAAAAAAAAAAAAAAACTTGATTCTGCGATACATACATTTTGGGATATCACGCAAAAACATGAATTCGATTGAATCGAAATAACTCTGTCACACAGCCCTAGGATAAATACCAAGTGAGTGAGCCAGGCGCCCTAATTGGAGACTTGAAAGGTTCTTGGTTTTATCAGCATTTTGGATGAGTGAGTTTTGCTGATATTTCAACACTCTAGGAGGATTCCTCTCCCTCCTTCCCCTCTCACCTCCTGTCTAAGTGACTTTTCTTGCATATTCACTTTCTTCGTTGGTTTAAAAAAACACCCCAATCCAATGAAGCTGAAGTAGCATTTCAATATTAAACGTCAAGTAACAAAAACAACCAGGTATGAAATAAAGGCCAAATCCGACGGGATACCTTATTTACACGTTTTTTTGTTTGTTTTAGTGGTACTTTAGCTAGCCGCTGGTGCGCCGCCTGTGTTCATTCATCAGACTGGGTGTGCTGTAACAGTCATAAAGTCCCTGATGCAGGCCTGGGGTGGTATTGAGAGCCACACTTCACAACCACACCATGGTTTTTATACTGAACACAAATATATACGCAACATAACGTTAGTCCCGTATTTCATGAGCTGAAAAAAAAGCTCCCAGAAATGTTCTATATGCACAAAAAGCTTTTCTCTCAAATTTTGTGCACAAATATGTTTACATGGGGCGGCAGGTTGACTAGTGGTTAGAGCGTTGGGCCAGTAACCGAAAGGTTGCTAGATCGAATCCCCGAGCTCGAAGTCTGTCGTTCTGCCCCTGAACAAGGCAGTTAACCCATTGTTCCTAGGCCGTCATTGTAAATAAGATTTTTTTCTTAACTGACTTGCATGATCATTGCACAGGTGCACCGTGTGCTGCGGACTTTAAAAGGCAACTCTAATATGCATTTTTGTCACACAACACAATGCCACAGATGTCTCAAGTTTTGAGGGAGCGTGCCATTCACATGCTGACTGCAGGAATGTCCACCAGAGCTGTTGCGAAATAATTGAATGTTAAATCTTTACCATAAGCCGCCTCCAACTTCATTTTGGAAAATTTGGCAGTACAGTGCATTCGGAAAGTATTCAGACCCGTTGACATCTAGCCGCTCGAGAGCACCCTTACCTGCTGATCTATAAATTATGTCTCTGTAATCTAGCATGGGTAGGATGGTCATCTTAATCAGGGTTAGTTTGGCAGCAGGGGTGAAGGAGGAGCGATTACGATGATTGAAACGTCTAGATTTAATTTTTGCCTGCAGCTTTGATATGTGCTGAGAGAAGGACAGTGCACCGTCTAGCCATATTCCTGAGGTACTTGTATGAGGTGACTACCTCAAGCTCTAAACCTTCAGAGGTAGTAATAACACCTGTGGGGAGAGGGGCATTCTTCTTACCAAACCACATGACCTTTGTTTTAGAGGTGTTCATAATAAGGTTAAGGGTAGAGAAAGCTTGTTGGACACTAAGAAAGCTTTGCTGTAGAGCATTTAACACAAAATCCGTGGAGGGGCCAGCTGAGTATAAGACTGTCAACTGCATATAAATGGATTAGAGAGCTTCCTACTGCCTGAGCTATGTTGTTGTTAATTGAGAAGAGCGTGGGGCCTAGGATCGCGCCTTGCGGTACTCTCTTGGTGACAGGCAGTGGCTGAGACAGCAGATTTTCTTTATACACTGCACTCTGAGTGCGGTAGTTAGCAAACCAGGCCAAAGACCCCTCAGACACCAATACTCCTTAGCCGGCCCACAATAATGGAATGGACTACCATATCAAAAGCTTTGGCCAAGCCAATAAAAATAGCAGCACAACATTGCTTAGAATCAAGGGCAATGGTGACATAATTTAGGACACATCCATAACTTAAGTGGAAACCAGATTGCATACCCGAGAGATTACTATCGTCATCAAGAAAGCCGATCAGTTGATTATTGAAAAGTTTTTCTAAACATGGTAAAGTAGAAATAGGCCTAAAACAGTTGGGATCAGCTTGATCTCGCCCTTTAAATAAAGGACGAACTGTGGCTGCCTTCCAAGCAATAGGAACCTCCCCAGAAAGGAGAGACAGGCTTGGCGATGATTGGGGCAGAAACCTTAAAGAAGAAAGGGTATAAACCATCTGACCCAGATGTTTTTTTGGGGTCAGGTTTAAGAAGCTCCTTTAAGACCTCGGACTCTGACTTCCTGCAGGGAGAAACTTTGTAGCGGGGCAGGGGAAAAAGAGGGAGAAGCATCGGAGATAGTCGCATTACGAGTGGGAAATGTTGGACAGGCAATGAGGCATGGCTGAGTCAAATAGGAATCCTGACTTAATTGGTGCATAAAGAGCTCAGCCATGTGCTTCTTTTCAGTAACTACCACATCAACATTAAGGGACATGGGCAGCTGTGAGGAGGAGGGTTTATTCTCTAGGTCTTTAACTGTTTTCCAGAACTTCTTGGGGTTAGACCCACAGAGAGAGAACTGCTCCTTAAAGTAACTAACTTTGGCCTTCCGGATAGCCTGAGTGCACCTATTTTTCATTTGCCTGAACGATACCCAGTCAGCGTGTGCCAAGCCTTTCGCCAAATGCATTTCTTGAGGTGGAGTAACTCTGCAAGATCACGCTCGAACCAGGGGCTGAACCTGTTTTTAATTACATTTTTACATTTACATTTTAGTAATTTAGCAGACGCTCTTATCCAGAGCGACTTACAGTAGTGAATGCATACATTTCATTAAAAAAATGTTGTACTGGGCCTCCGTGGGAATCGAACCCACAACCCTGGCGTTGCACTCACCATGCTGGCATTGCAAACACCATGCTCTACCAACTGAGCCACAGGGAAGGCTGCTAATTCTCATTTTCTTTATGGGGGTGTGTTAAAACCTCTCTGGTCTATGTGGGACGCTAGCGTCCCACCTGCGGGACACAGCCAGTGAAATAGCAGGGCGGCAAATTCAAAACAGCAAAAATCTCATAATTCAAATTTCTCAAACAAGTATTATACACCATTTTAAAGATAAGATGCTCCTTAATCTAACCACAGTGTCCAATTTCAAAAAGGCTTTACGGGGAAAGCAGAACATTAGATTGTTAGGACATCACCTTGACAAGAAAAACCACACAGCCATTTTCCAAGCAAGGAGAGGCGTCACAAAAACCAGACCTACAGCTAAAATTAATCACTAACCTTTGATGATGTTCATCAGATTACACTCCCAGGACTCAATGTTACAAAATACATGTATGTTTTGTTCGATAAAGTTCATATTTATATCCATAAACCCCATTTTACATTGGCGCGTGATGTTCAGAAAATGTATTCCCACCAAAACTGCCAGTGAATGAGCACATCAATTTACAAAAATACTCATCATAAACGTTGATAAACTTTACAACAGTTATTGAAAGAATTATAGATATACTACTCCTTAATGCAACCGCTGGTGTCATTTTAAAATAGCTTTTCGGCAAAAGCACATTTTTCTATATTCCGAGTACAGAGCTCAGCCATCAAAGCAAGCTATACAGTTACCCGGCAAGTTCTGGAGTCAACTAAACTCAGAATTAGTATTATAAATCTTCCCTTACGTTTGCTGATCTTCATCGGAATGCACTCCCAGGACTCCCACTTCCACAAGAAATGTTCTTTTTGTTCGAAATACTCCATATTTGTCCAAATACCTCCGTTTTGTTCGCGCGTTCAGGTCACTAATCCAAAGGCATAACGCGAGAGCGCAGAACCAGAGACAAAGTCAAATAGTTCCATTCCTGTTCATAGAAACATGTCAAACGATGTTTGCAATCAAGCCTTAGGGTCTTTTTAACATAAAACGTCGATAATATTCCAACCGGACAATAGTGTATTCATTAGAGGAAAAAGGAGAGGCGCACCAACGTGCCTGCGCAGTAAACAACTCACTGGTCCCAGGCAGTCCACTGATTTGACTGAGCTCCTATTCTCTGCCCACTAACAGTAGACGGATGAAACAAGTTTCTAAAGGTTGTTGACAGCCAATGGAAGCCTTAGGAAGTGCAAAATGACCCCACAGACACTGTAGTTTGAATAGGGATTAGATAGAAGAGCTATAAGTCACTTCCTGGTTGGATTTTTTTCTCAGGTTTTTGCCTGCCATATGAGTTCTGTTATACTCACATACATCATTCAAACAGTTTTAGAAACTTCCGAGTGTTTTCTACCCAAATCTACTAATAATATGCATATCCTACCTTCTGGGCCCGAGAAGCAGGCAGTTTAATTTGGGCACGTATTCATCTGCCCCGTCACCAAGAATACCACTGAAAATATAAAAAAATGGTCCAAGAAGAAGAAGCTGATTCTATACCATTCTATGGAGGCCAGTTCATGAGGGCTTGCTCATGAAAGTGTTTTTAGCAAGCGTCTATGACAAATCAGGACAAGTTGTTTCACTGAGCAGCCATTACAAACAGGCTGTAAAACAGTGATCACAAAGGTCATTACATAAAACATCAGACTGATACCTATCAGGATTATTTGTGAGGATAAGGCTACTCTCCTTGATGTTTTCTGGGTTTTTGGAGTCATACTTTGTGGGATTGGTAATAATCTGAGTAAGATTTAGGGGGTCCCATTGCTTTAGGACTTGGTCAGGTGGTTTAACCTGTTGGGGCTAGGGGGCAGTATTTTCACGGCCGGATAAAAAACGTACCCGATTTAAACTGGTTACTACTCTTGCCCAGAAATGAGAATATGCATATAATTATATAATTAGTAGATTTGGATAGAAAACACTAAAGTTTCTAAAACTCTTTTTAGCAAACGTCCCACCTAGCCCAGAGAGGTTAAGCATGTCCCAGTTTAGGTCACCTAGCAGGACAAATTTAGACTTAGTGTAAGGGGCCAGGAGAGGGCTTAAGGCAGGTAGGGTACAGGCCGGTGCTGATGGAGGACAATGGCACCCAGCAACATTCAACAAAGAGCTATTTGAAAGTTTAATGCTTAAAACCAGAAAATCAAATTGTTTGGGGACAGATTTGGAGACAACTGAGCACTGAAGGTGTTCCTTGGTAAAGATTGCCACTCCCCCACCTTTGGAAGATCTGTGTTGCCAAAAAAGGTTATAACCAGAAAGGTTAACATCAGTATTCAAAACACTCTTCCTTAACCACGTCTCAGTAATGACCAACACATCTCGATTGGAGCTGTGAACTTAACTTTCAATTGATACATTTTTGGTAAAAAGCTTCTTGTGTTAACCAGGTGAAATTGTCATTTTGCATTCATTGCACGCCGAGTCAGGGTATATGCAACAGTTTGGGCCGCCTGGCTCGTTGCAAACTAATTTGCCAGAATTTTACGTAATTATGACATAACATTGAAGGTTGTGGAATGTAACAGGAATATTTAGACTTATGGATGCCACCCGTTAGATAAAATACGGAACGGTTCCGTATTTCACTGACAGGAAAAACATTTTGTTTTCGAGATGATAGTTTCCGGATTCGACCATATTAACACAGTGTCCAAAGCTGGGCCAGAAGTATACAGAATGCGTAGAGGTGAATTCACCTCTACGTCGTCTGCGTAGAGGTGAATCAGAGAATAACTAGTAGCAAGAGCGACATCATTGATGTATACAGAGAAAAGGGTTGGTCTGAGAATTGAACCCTGTGGCACCCCCATAGAGACTGCCAGAGGTCCGGACAACAGGCCCTCCGATTTGACACACCGAACTCTATCAGAGAACTAGTTGGTAAACCAGGCGAGGCAGTCGTTTGAGAAACCAAGGCTGTTTAGTCTGCTGATAAGAATGCAGTGATTGACAGAGTCGAAAGCCTTGGCCAGGTCGATGAATAGGGCTGCACAGTATTGTCTTTTATCAATGGCGGTTATGATATCGTTTAGGACCTTGAGCGTGGCTGAGGTGCACCCATGACCAGCTCGGAAACCAGATTGCATAGCGGAGAAGGTACGGTGGGATTCTAAATGGTAGGTGATCTGTTTGTTAAGTTGGTTTTCGAAGACTTTAGAAGGGCAGGATCGATATAGGTCTGTAACATACAGTACCGACCGCAAAGCAATTCTCCCAAAATGGATTAAACAGCCAAATGGTTCTACTGTACAGTGGTTCTACTGCAAGTTGGGAGAGGCGGTGGAGGGGGAGCGTCGTCTACAAAATATCTGAGAGCGAGAGAGCAGACTACTCTGCTGAGACCATAATATTGAATTGCCATCATCCCAACCCTATCCTCCCCATCCCTTTGGCACCGATGCCAAATGAAAAGTGAGCTGCCTGCTGATCAGAAGACAATACCAAACTGTATACAGAAATTAAGAGGCAGAAATAAATGGACCTGAAAGTAAAGTAAGAGCTCTATAGAATGAAGTACTGTAGGCCTGGTTTTAAAGAATCACTTAGGAAGAGAGGCTGCGGTAAGACGAAATGTCAGACGTATGTCATCGCTCAAAATAACGGTGCGTGAAAATCAATAAAGTCATGGAGATTGACAACAAGAAGTGTTATGATTCTTCCCCTTTGGGACCGAACAGCCTTGACTAACAGATCCACCATTAGCATATTCCTCTGCTCAATGGCAAGGCAGCAAATTACAGGCTTTGTGGCGAGCTCGCTTTCAAAACAATCTGCTTGATGCCAGGATGGTGAATAATGTAACGCTTGGGAAACCAACAGCATGAAACAACGGGAGAAATGCATCTGAAATGATCCGTTACAGAAGTTTAGTAAAAATACACCTAGGACTGTTTGGAGAAGACACGTTTGTTTTGCTCTTTTTTTGGAGAAATATGATTGGCATTGTCTCAAGAAATATGATGGGTTTCTCTGTTAGAGGACAAGGCCGATCAGTTAATGAGTGCTGAAATCTCAGGGCCACTCGGCTGTACTGTCAACACACTGAATTAAACAAGCAGACACCTCTGAGCCAATCCAATCAGTTTCTTATGCTGCTGTTGACTCCTGCCTTGTCTGAGTTTGTCTCCATGTTATCAGACAATTACTACATCCCATCAAAGACCTTGCCTCCAATGTCAGAGAAAGGATTGTGAGAAAACAAAGGTGTCCCTCAAAGGAAGTTCACACTGTAATCATGATTCTGTTTTCACTCACTTGAGACTCTAGGGTGTTCCAGTAGATAATGAACATTTGAGATAATGGCTTTTACAAAACCATTCAGTATAACATTATATGCAGTAAATGCCCGTTTCAGAGTAGAATTAAGAAGAAGCAACTCAGACATTTGTGTAAATCATTACTTGAAGTCAATGGCAGACTCTCAAAGACCTGTCTGTACCATGAAGGAATGCACACACGTACACACGCATGCATGCACACAGCCACGCCAGGAGGTTCTGAAACATGATTACCCCTCATGCCTGGACCAGAGACACCTTCAGAACTTAATATCACTTCACATTAAAGGTGTGGACACACTTCTGTAGCTCAGCATTTGTCCACCATCTTTCCATAAAGCACTAAGTTGGATGGGAAAATAAAGCACTCATCAAGCTTGGAAGATGTAAGAGCTTTTTGACGTGCATCGTTTTTCTCTCTCTCTCTTCCTCTATAATTAATTTCAAAGCTTTCTCCAGACCAGGTGGGTGAAACCCTGTTGAGAATTAAAATCCTTCAGTCAGATCTGTTCGGCCAGAGTGGCACCGTGGAGAGAGGGAGGGTTACCATGGCAATCTAATCTGCATGGTACAAAAACAACTGATTTCACAGGAGGGGTGCCATCTGTAGCCGGTTAATTTAGGGCAGCGGTGTCAAACTCATTAGGCCCTGGGGACCGCATTGGGTCCGAAGGGCCGCCCTTAAAATGTGTTATATTGCCTCCTGAGTGGCGCAGCGGTCTTAGGCACTGCATCGCAGTGCTAAAGGTGTCACTACAGAGTGAGCCAAGGTCATCCGACAATAGACACTGATATCAAGGCCATCGCTGTAGAGATTCGAATTGCATGTTAAGGTAAATTCTGTAGAGTTTGGGCTCATTCACTTGGCACGGACCCACATTCTTGTAGGCTAGTTAACATGGTCCACTGTGATGTTTAAACAGAATGAAAAAGTGAAAGTTCAGAAACAGTGTGGTCAAATGATTTTCAAAAAGCTCTATGGCCAATCACAGCTTAAAAAGTAGGCTAATGTTTCAAGACTCAAACAGCTCTCTTGCTTCCCTGGAAACCATGTATACAGAGGGATAAACAAACAAGCGAGCTGACTGGTTTCTGAGTCAGTGAAAAGGAGATGCCTTCTCCATGCTCTAACTTGTTATTATAGTGCTGGAACGACCCATCTAACGCTGATCTCTGTCTGGGCCTACTGCATCATTACTGGTCTATTTAAACCTGCCCCGTTCAGGCTGAACTGGAACACATTGTTACACTCCAACAGAGCCTGTCACTGTGATACGCGGTAGGCTAATACTGGCTAGACAGACCACAGCAGCCCACAACAATCCCGTCCACAGTCAATTCATGGGCTCAGGGACAAGGACCTGCTGTGTGGCCCATGTTAGTGCAGGGTGGAGGCCAATGCCATGGCCAGACACCGTGGTAGTGTGGAACGGACACACCATGGTACCTAACAACTAAGCAATGGAGCGCTGCTTGGTTCAATGCTATGTGAGACTCAGTTAATCAATCACCCAGCAGATGCAGAAGACATCATTTGTTCACACGTGGGAGAAACAGTAGAGAAGTGTTTGTCTGTGTTAGAGGAATCATGTGCATTCTCTTAAACAGTGAAATCTTTATCATACCAAAGACAATGTTGAAGTGGTTATTGTGCAAGCTCTGTCGGCTCAAATAGTTTTGTGTCACATGCTTCGTAAACAGGTGTAGACTAACAGTGAAATGCTTACTTAAAGGCCCTTCCCAACAATGAAGAGAACAAATGAGAAGTAATAGAAAAATTATAAGTAACAAATACACATTGAGTAACGATAACTTGGCTATATACACAGGGTACCAGTACCAAGTGGATGTGCTTGGGTACGAGGTAATTGAGGTAGATATGTACATATAGGTAGGGATAAAGTAATTAGGCAACAGGATAGATAATATACAGTAGCAGCAGCATGTGATGACTCAAAAGAATTAGTGCAAAAACGGTCAATGCAGATAGTTAAAGGGATAATCCACCCCCAAACCACTAATTCCTATTATTAACAATGTTAAATAACACTAAAGGTGAAAACATTTGGTGTAATAACAAGATTGGTATAAACATGGGAAAATCATTTCGGGAAATCCATTGCATCTCAAGTCTACTACAAAACCCAATGTTCTATATCTTCCTGGGCTGGCTGGTTATCTAAGTAGCTAGCTCCAAAACATAGCTACACACAATCATACCAAACTCAATATCAACATGTGAAGTAGCTAGCTAGCTGTAAAATCACTAAACATACTGTGCAGTCAATTTTAGGAGTCTCTCACAGAGTTCAACTTGCAGCTTGTCTCTGCCTCTGAGCTATAAATGGCGTCTCTGCCCAGAGCGAGAGCAGCATTATGTTGCTTTCCCACAGAGCTAATTTTGAGATGGGAAACGTCATTAGAATCGGATTGTGTGACGATTAGCTTAGCAACCGCGTGACGCAGCATGACACGTGAATGAGATTGGTCGACAGTCAGTTGGGTGGGCCGTTTTTCCATTAATTGCCCAATGGGATTCCCATCTCCTTCTTTCTGTAATATATCTGTTTCCTACAGACACGGTGCATTACAACATGGTACTTGAAGGAGAAACGGGCATTAATAATTTGGTAGACTGTTTAGACTGAGCACATCTATGCGAAATCTATACTTTGTCATGACGATCTAAACAGATGGATGTGTTATAGACAAGTATGGCCATACCATCTATTGGCTGATTTTGGTGATCTAGTGTATGTCATTGTTTTAAAAGCGTTATGAAATGTGATAAGGGATTACACTAATCTCCAGTGACAAGAATTGTATACCAATGACGCGTTCCACAATTTCCTATTTTACCCACTGATAGAACATAGGCTTTCACCAAATTGACACGAGTTTCATGATTTTTATTTCTGGGGGTGGATTATACATTTAAATCAAATAGCTACCCGGAGTAACTATTTAGCACTTTTATGGCTTGGGGATAGAAGCTGTTCAAAGTCCTGTTAGTTCCAGAGTTGGTGCATCGGTACTGCTTGCCGTGTGGTAGCAGAGAGAACCGCCTATGACTTGGGTGGCTGGAGTCTTTGAAAATGTTTATGGCCTTCCTCTGACACCGCCTGGTATAGAGGTCCTGGATGGCAGGGAGCTCGGCCCCAGTGATGAACTGGGCCGTACTCACTATCCTCTGTAGCGTCTTTCAGTCGGATAGTACGCAGTGATGCAGCCAGTCAAGATGTTGTCAATGGTCCAGCTGTATAATTTTGAGGATCCAAGGGCCCAATGCCAAATCTTTTCAGCCTCCTGAGGAGGAAGAGGCATTGTTGTGCCTTCTTCACAACTGTGTTGGTGTGTGGGGACCATAATTCCTTAGTGATGTGGACACCGAGGAACTTGAAGTTCACGACCCACTCCACTACAGCCCCCTCTGTTTCCTGTAGTCCATCAGCTTCTTTGTCTTGCTGACGTTGAGGGAGAGGTTGTTGTCCTGTCACACAGTTTATGGACAGAGTTTGAATACATGAAACTCCTGTTCTTTGAGAGTTTACACCCTTCCATTTTTATATCTCAATGACCGGGACAAATCCTAGGCAGGGTTTTTTTTTAATGGATTTTAGATATTTTTAATCTCCCTTTAATCCCATATTCAGAGAGTATTTTCATAATATGAAAGGGTCTTTGCTGTGGAGGGGAAAAGAACAGTCTGATCCATGAAAAATGGAGATTAACTGACAGAAGCCGACCAAAATTCCCTTTTCATCTGCCGACAGTAACACTTCCCTTTGTAATTTAAATCAGGGGCACATCACTACCCAGAACACGGTATCTCTGCATTCTGAAAAGAGATACAATTATTCTCTGTTTCAATATTTGAACAGCTCCAACTATCTGGGTGGACAAGGATGAAATAGGACACTGGAGAGAGAAAAAGTTATTCATGTCAGTTTGACAGTTGGATGCAGAAATAGGGATACAATTTTCTTTCCCGTCGGTTTTTCAGGTGTTTTTAACTATGTTTGAATATATTTTGAATTTAACGTCTCATTACCTTCAAGCACAACATCAATTCCGATGTGATGCAAATGGCTCTGAGTGTGTAGCATATGCATGGGGTAACCTAATGATCATTACTATGACAACACCACAAAAATAGGATGGATTGTCAAGGCATTTTTACTAGAACTGTGAGAAGTTACAGATAGGCTGATGTTACTCCGAAAATTAAACGTATTTTCAACGTATTTTAAAGACTACTACAGAAGAGGCTTACATTTTTTTTATTATCATTAAATGTTCTTAGAGACTTTTGGATAATGAAAAAATGCTATGTTTTACCTAGTGCTGGGGGGGTGAATGTTTTGAATGTTCAATATTTTTGGCTTTGGAATTTGCATTAAAAAGCTCATCATTTCATGTCGTTATTTCCAAATGCATTTCATTTAAGAATAATAATTGAAACCGAGATCACAAAAATAAATTATGATTATTTTTTAAATAATCAAACCGAAGCGACCTCAAAATCGCTCAGCCCTAGTTCCACCTTATCAATAGGAGTTCTAGGCCTATCTCCTAGCCAAATTATTGCCAAACTTCAAGCTAGCCTTTAGTTTATATTTTTTTATTTAACCTTTATGTAACTAGGCTAGTCAGTTACGAACACATTCTTATTTACAATGACGGCCTACCCCAGTCAAACCCAGACGACGCTGGGCCAATTGTGCGCCGCCCTATGGGAGTCCCAATCACGGGCGGATGTGATACTGCCTGGATTCGAACCAGGGACTGTAGTGACGCCTCTTTTGCTGAGATGCAGTGCCTTAGACCGCTGCGCCACTCGGGAGCCAGCCCATTACTCTTCCATGATCTGAAGGTAATTTCTTCTCTTCTTCTGTCCATGTGATGCTGAATGTTTTACACTCTAATTAGCTGTTTAAAATAAAGCTCCTCTTGCCTTCAGTCACTTCTGTAATACATTCCATCTAAAACACTCCGCAATAGACGGCACATTAAAGCGATTTAGAGGGCTTGTAAAATCATGAGTGTCAACTATGAAAAACCAACGAGGGTGCCACTAAATCGGACGGTAGGATGCCTTATTAAAACAGGAAGGTCCCTACATGCATTACTGGGAGTACAGCAATTTATTGAAAGATGAAGTTAATTTGTCTGGATTCTGCTGACGGGTTGTAATAGTGCCAGGGAGATGTTGCTGATTAGTGGTTAAATGAGAGATGAAGAGGATGGGAGTCAGTACGCTGTTCCCCACAGACACATGAGTGATGAGAAGATAGACAAAACGGCTATAATGAGGGTTGTTTGGAAGAGCAAAGTTATTGTGTGTGAGACTGAGTGAAAGTAAGAGTGAGTAAAAGAGAGAGTGAGATCTTTTCTTATGACCGACATATCAGGTCAAAGATGTTGAACACTATTCTGAATGGTATAACTGCAAAGACTTCAAGAAGGGTTTCAGAGTTGTAGCCGGTTAGAGAGGAAAGGGACATTCAGAAGAAGTGGGACGAAGTCACAATCTCTGGTAGAGAGCGAGTCATGTTTCTGAAAATAGACACAACAATGACAAGCCATAAAAATTATTCAGATGCAAATAAACACACACACACACACACAGACACACACACAGTTCAGAATTTATGACCGATTACATACA
The DNA here is from genome assembly GCF_901001165.1 of Salmo trutta. Classification (NCBI taxonomy): domain Eukaryota; kingdom Metazoa; phylum Chordata; class Actinopteri; order Salmoniformes; family Salmonidae; genus Salmo; species Salmo trutta. The sequence goes on along the minus strand of NC_042989.1, from coordinate 14,737,744 downwards.
GCAATAATCGAGATGTTTGGAAGAGGAAACCAGGGACACATTCATCACCAAATACAGGGGAAATAAAATACTTCCAGCCTCCATATAGTGGCAGCTCATTCCTTCCCTTCTCATTTCTCCTGCCGGTCAAGGGGAAATGGAGAGGGTGTGTTGTGAGGCCCTGACTACACACTCTGAGCCCCTCCGCACATTTATCACACTGGGCTCTGTTAACACAGGACATTCTCCAGCCCATTCAGCCTGGGCCCTGCTGTGCACATACTAAGAATTCCTCAGGAGCCGGGGCTGGAGGAGTAAGAGAAGCCTTTAATTACACAGGGGCTCATAACTGGTACCTGCCAAGGGGCTTCTCTCCTATTGACTCTGTGGTGGAGTGGGCCTGGCCTGCTCTGCTATCTGATGTCCTCAATGGGGGTTTCTACAGTTGAAATCTGAAGTTTACGTACACCTTAGCCAAATACATTTGAACTCAGTTTCTCACAATTCCTGACATTTAATCCTTGTAAAAATTCCCTTTCTTAGGTCAGTTAGGATAACCACTTTATTTTAAGAATGTGAAATGTCAGAAAAATAGTAGAGAATTATTTCTTTCAGCTTTTATTTCTTTCATCACATTCCCAGTGGGTCAGAAGTTTACATACACTCAATTAGTATTTGGTAGCATTGCCTTTAAATTGTTTAACTTGGGTCAAACATTTTGGATAGATTTCCACAAGCTTCCCACAATAAGTTGGGTGAATTTTGGCCCATTCCTCCTGACAGAGCTGGTGTCACTGAGTCAGGTTTGTAGGCCTCCTTGCTCTCACACGCTTTTTCAGTTCTACTCACAGATTTTCTATAGGATTGAGGTTAGGGCTTTGTGATGGCCACTCCGATACCTTGACTTTGTTGTCCTTAAGCCATTTTGGCACAACTTTGGAAGTACGCGTCGGGTCAATGTCCATTTGGAAGACCCATTTGCGACCAAGCTTTAACCTCCTGACTGATGTCTTGAGATGTTGCTTTAATATATCCACATAATTTTCCTACCTCATGATGCCATCTATTTTGTGAAGTGCACCAGTCCCTCCTGCAGAAAAGCACCCGCACAACATGATGCTGCCACCCCATGCTTCACGGTTGGGATGGTGTTCTTCGGCTTGCAAGCTTCCCCCTTTTTCCTCCAAACATAACGATGGTCATTATGGCCAAACAGTTCTATTTTTGTTTCATCATACCAGAGGACATTTCTCCAAAAAGTATAATCTTTGTCCCCATGTGCGGTTGCAAACCGTAGTCTGGCTTTTTTATGGCTGTTTTGGAGCAGTGGATTCTTCCTTGCTGAGCGGCCTTTCAGGTTATGTCGATATAGGACTCGTTTTACTGTGAATATAGATACTTCTGTACCTGTTTCCAGCATCTTCACAAGGTCCTTTGCTGTTGTTCTGGGATTGATTTGCACTTTTCACACCAAAGTGCGTTCATCTCTAGGAGACAGAACGTCTCCTTCCTAAGGGGTATGACAGCTGCATGGTCCCATGGTGTTTATACTTGCGTACTATTGTTTGTGCAGATGAACGTGGTACCTTCAGGCATTTGGAAATTGCTCCCAAGGATAAACCAGACTTGTGGAGGTCTTGGCTGATTTTTCTTTTGATTTTCCCATGATGTCAAGCAAAGAGGCACTGAGTTTGAAGGTCCGTCTATCAGAAGCTTCTAAAGCCATGACATCATTTTCTGGAATTTTCCAAGCTGTTTAAAGGCACAATCGACTTAGGGTATGTAAACTTTTGACCCACTGGAATTGTAATACAGTGAATTATAAGTGAAATAATCTGTCTGTAAACAATTCTTGGAAATTGACTTAGGACATCTATTTTGTGCATGTCACAACAGACTTGCCAAAACTATAGTTTGTTAACCTCTATGGGACCGGCGGGACGAATTCGTCCCACCTACGTAACAGCCAGTTGAATCCAGTGGCGCGATTTTTAAAACGTTTGAAATACTATTACTTCAATTTCTCAAACATATGACTATTTTACAGCTATTTAAAGACAAGACTCTCGTTAATCTAACCACACTGTCCGATTTCAAAAAGGCTTTACAACGAAAGCAAAACATTAGATTATGTCAGGAGAGTGCCCAGCCAGAAATAATCAGACACCCATTTTTCAAGCTAGCATATAATGTCACAAAAACCCAAACCACAGCTAAATGCAGCACTAACCTTTTTATGCTCTTCATCAGATGACACACCTAGGACATTATGTTATACAATACATGCATGTCTGTTCAATCAAGTTCATATTTATATCAAAAACCAGCTTTTTACATTAGCATGTGACGTTCAGAAAAAGCATACCCCCCGCAAACTTCCGGGGAATTTACTAACAATTTGCTAAATTACTCACGATAAACATTCACAAAAAGCATAACAATTATTTTAAGAATTATAGATACATTACTCCTCTATGCACTCGATTATGTCCGATTTTAAAATAGCTTTTCGGATGAAGCACATTTTGCAATATTCTAAGTACATAGCCCAGCCATCACGGGCTAGCTATTTAGACACCCGGCAAGTTCAGCCTTCACCAAAATCACATTTCCTATAAGAAAAATGGTCTTACCTTTCCTGTTCTTCGTCAGAATGCACTCCCAGGACTTCTACTTCAATAACAAATGTAGGTTTGGTCCCAAATAATCCATCGTTATGTTCCATCAGCGACGTTTTGTTCGTGCGTTCTAGACACTATCAGAATGCTAAATCACGGTCGTGCGCATGGCGCAGAACGTGACAAAAAAAATCTAAATATTCCATTACCTTACTTCGAAGCATGTCAACCGCTGTTTAAAATCAATTTTTATGCAATTTATCTCGTAGAAAAGCGATAATATTCCGACCGGGAATCTGCAATTAGCTAAACAGCCGAAGGAAAATACTCCACGGGGTCGAATCGCGCACGCGCCTAATTCTATTGTCCTCTGATGCGACACTTGGAAAAGGGGATTCTGTGTTTCAGCCTGAGGCTGCCTCTTCATCGTTCAGGTTTTTCCCGGGTTCTGAGAGCCTATTGGAGCCCTAGGAATTGTCACGTTACAGCTAAGATCCTGACTCTTCAATAAACAGAAGCAAGAACAACAACACCTTGTCAGACAGGGTACTTCCTGCATGAAACCTTCTCAGGTTTTTGCCTGCCATAGGAGTTCTGTTATACTCACAGACACCATTCAAACAGTTTTAGAAACTTTAGGGTGTTTTCTATCCAAACCTGAACAATAACATGCATATTCTAGCTTCTGAGTTGGTGTAGGAGGCAGTTAAAAATGGGCACATATTTTTTCCAAAATTCTCAATGCTGCCCCCTAGCCCGTAGAGGTTAACGAGAAATGTATGGAGTGGTTGAAAAACGAGTTTTAATGACTCCAACCTAAGTGTATGTAAACTTACGACTTCAACTGTATGTAATGACATGCAGGGAAAGGAGTGTGGTACAATGTAAAGCTTAACGGCATATTTAAGGGGCTATGTTTAAGGGTTATTTACAGATAGTGATAAAGATTGCAGAATAAATTGTGTGAGTATGTGTGCATGTCTCAGGTTACTGCCAATAACATAGTATTCCCCACTGCGGGCATAGCCTAAAATGGAAAACATTTGAAGCGACTCAACTATACAGGGTGTATTGAGATGCTGGACATTAATCCTCTGGATAGCATTGTGGGATAATGCAACTACTTAGGCATTTATAACAAGACATTCCTTACCAGTTACCTCTTTGCCGTGATCTAACCTAGCGTGCATAGATGTATCTGTGTTTAATCTATCTCTCACCCAAAACTACCTCTCCACACAATATCAGGTCAGTTTATATAATAAAAGATTTCCAATAATGTATGTATGTATGTATGTATGTATGTATGTATGTATGTATGTATGTATGTATGTATGTATGTATGTATGTATGTATACACTGCTCAAAAAAATAAAGGGAACACTTAAACAACACAATGTAACTCCAAGTCAATCACACTTCTGTGAAATCAAACTGTCCACTTAGGAAGAAACACTGATTGACAATAAATTTGACATGCTGTTGTGCAAATGGAATAGACAACAGGTGGAAATTATAAGCAATTAGCAAGACACCCCCAATAAAGGAGTGGTTCTGCAGGTGGGGACCACAGACCACAGACCACTTCCTATGCTTCCTGGCTGATGTTTTGGTAACTTTTGAATGCTGGCGGTGCTTTCATTCTAGTGGTAGCATGAGACGGAGTCTACAACCCACACAAGTGGCTCAGGTAGTGCAGCTCATCCAGGATGGCACATCAATGCGAGCTGTGGCAAGAAGGTTTGCTTTGTCTGTCAGCGTAGTGTCCAGAGCATGAAGGCGCTACCAGGAGACAGGCCAGTACATCAGGAGATGTGGAGGAGGTCGTAGGAGGGCAACAACCCAGCAGCAGAACCGCTACCTCAGCCTTTGTGCAAGGAGGAGCAGGAGGAGCACTGGCAGAGCCCTGCGAAATGACCTCCAGCAGGCCACAAATGTGCATGTGTCTGCTCAAACGGTCAGAAACAGACAGACTCCATGAGGACTCCACAGGTGGGGGTTGTGCTTACAGCCCAACACCGTGCAGGACGTTTGGCATTTGCCAGAGAACACCAAGATTGGCAAATTCGCCACTGGCGCCCTATGCTCTTCACAGATGAAAGCAGATTCACACTGAGCACATGTGACAGACGTGACAGAGTCAGGAGACGCCGTGGGGAACGTTCTGCTGCCTGCAACATCCTCCAGCATGACCGGTTTGGCGGTGGGTCAGTCATGGTGTGGGGTGGCATTTCTTTGGGGGGCCGCACAGCCCTCCATGTGCTCGCCAGAGGTAGCCTGACTTCCATTAGGTACCGAGATGAGATCCTCAGACCCCTTGTGAGACCATATGCTGGTGCGGTTGGCCCTGGGTTCCTCCTAATGCAAGACAATGCAAGACCTCATGTGGCTGGAGTGTGTCAGCAGTTCCTGCAAGAGGAAGGCATTGATGCTATGGACTGGCCCGCCCGTTCCCCAGACCTGAATCCAATTGAGCACATCTGCGACATCATGTCTCGCTCCATCCACCAACGCCACGTTGCACCACAGACTGTCCAGGAGTTGGCGGATGTTTTAGTCAAGGTCTGGGAGGAGATCCCTCAGGAGACCATCCGCCACCTCATCAGGAGCATGCCCAGGCGTTGTAGGGAGGTCATACAGGCACGTGGAGGCCACACACACTACTGAGCCTCATTTTGACTTGTTTTAAGGACATTACATCAAAGTTGGATCAGCCTGTAGTGTGGTTTTCCACTTTAATTTTGAGTGTGACTCCAAATCCAGACCTCCATGGGTTGATAAATTGGATTTCCATTTTCCACCTTTGATTTTGTGATTTTGTTGTCAGCACATTCAACTATGTAAAGAAAAAAGTATTTAATAAGATTATTTCATTCATTCAGATCTAGGATGTGTTGTTTAAGTGTTCCCTTTATTTTTTTGAGCAGTATATGTATGTATGTATGTATGTATGTATGTGTATTTTTTTTATTTAACCTTTATTTAACCAGGAAGGGCTCATTGAGATTTAAAATCTCTTTTTCAAGAGCGTCCTGGCAGCGCCAAGTCATTACAAAAATTACAGACAAACAAAACTACAATTAATCTAGTAAAAACCATAGAATTAACAAAGAATATAACAAAATCAAAAACAGCAAATTAAAAACATTGACATGTCAGGGAATCAGTCTCAAGATCATTCATCAGTGATTTAAAAATACCAATCGGGACAAGTTCTTCCAGTTTTAAAGTATTTTGTAAGGCGTTCCAAGACGATGGCGCAGAGTACATAAAAGCCCTTTTACCAAATTCAGTTCGGACATTTGGAACAGTTAGCAGGATAAAGTCCTGCGAACGAAGAGCGTACCCACCACATTTCTGAACAATAAAATGCCCAAATAAAAAGGTAGTAAACCCAAAATGGCTTTGTAAATAAAAGTATACCAGTGACTGAGCCTACGAGTGACTAGAGAAGGCCAGCCAACCCTGGTATACAAAGTGCAGTGGTGCTTAAGGGTTTTGCAATTTAAAATACATCTCAAAGTGCCATGGTAAAGGGTGTCAATTGATCTCAAACACTGAGCGGAAGCATTCATATATAAAATATCCCCATAGTCTAGTAAAGGCATAAATGTAGCTGATACTAGCCTCCTGGCTTCAAAAGAAAAACAAGCCTTATTCCTAAAATAAAATCCTAATTTCAGCTTCAATTTTTTTGTAAGTTGTTGAATATGCATTTTAAAAGAGAGGCCATCATCAATCAAAATTCCAAGATATTTATATGAGGTTACAACCTCAATCTCCTTGCCCTGACAAGTAGTAATAGGTGAAAGGTTCAGAGGTCTATTTCTTGCTTTAGAAACACCAGTAGTTTAGTTTTGTCAGTATTGAGGATAAGCTTCAATTGAGACAAGGTATGTTGAACAGTATTAAAAGCAGTTTGCAAGTTCTGGAAAGCTTTTGTAAGAGATGAAGCACAACAGTAAATAACAGTATCATCAGCATAAAAATGAATTTGTGCATTTTGGACATTTTTGTCTAAATTATTTATATCAATAGTGAATAAGAGAGGACCAAGTACAGAGCCTTGGGGCACACCATTTAAAACAGACAAATTAACAGACCTAAGCCCATCAAATTGAGTGCACTGAGTTCTATCAGACAGATAGTTAACAAACCATGCAACTGCATGCTCTGAAAGACCTACACTCGACAATCTCTGCCTTTAGTATAGCATGATCAACTGTATCAAAAGCCTTAGAGAGATCAATAAAAAGTGAGACACAATGCTGTTTTTTGTCAAGAGCTTCAGTGATATCATTTAAAACCTTCATGGCTGCTGTAATTGTGCTATGCTTCTTCCTGAAATCCGATTGGTACATTGATAAAATAGAGTTAGTAAATAAAAACTATGTATGTAGAATAGTGAAGACATCAAAACTATGCAATAACACACATGGAATCATGTAGTAACCAAAAAAGTGTTAAATCAAAATATTTTATATTTGACATTCTTGAAAATAGCCACCCTTTGACTTGAATGCTTTGCACACTCTTGGCATTCCCTCAACCAGCTTCATGAGGTAGTCAACCTGGAATGCATTTCAATTAACTTTTAACAAGACACACCTGTTAATTTGTGGAATTTCTTTCCTTCTTAATGCATTTGAGCCAATCAGCTGTGTTGTGACAAGGTAGGGGTGGTATACAGATGAAAGCCATATTTGGTAAAAGACCAATTCCATATTATGGCAAGAACAGCTCAAATAAGCAAAGAGAAATGACAGTTCATCATTACTTTAAGACATGAAGGTCAGTCAATCTGGGAACATTACAAGAACTTTGAAAGTTTCTTCAAGAGCAGTCGCAATAACCATCAAGCGCTATGATGAAACTGACTCATGAGGACCGCCACTGGAAAGGAAGACCCAGAGTTACCTCTGCTGCAGAGGATAAGTTCATTAGAGTTACCAGCATCAGAAATTGTAGCCCAAAGAAGTGCTTCAGAGTAACAGACATCTCAACATCAACTGTTCAAAGGAGACTGTGAATCAGGCCTTCATGGTCAAATTGCTGCAAAGAAACTACTACTAAAGAACACCAATAAGAAGAGACTTGCTTGCCACTACTAAGGGATTTTTCAGGAACTCCATGTTGCGTCGTGCTTAAGAACAGCCCTTTGTCGTGGTATATTGGCCGTATACCACACCCCCTCGTGTCTTAGTGCTTAATTATGTTCCAACCTTCCGACCCTTCACTTAAGAAAAAAATCGTCCCATGCCTGAATCTAGTTGATCCATGCCTTGAGCCATCAGGAACAAGATAAAGCATTACTGTCAAAGCAGTGGTATTAAATGTCAGACCAATTTAGTTTAAGTCAAATGATATAATTATTGAACAATCTGGAATGGTTTACATCAAGTTGAAACAGGTTTAAAGAACTTGGCGAAGTACTGACTGTGTCCGATATTGGAAGATATTTCCCAAACTACTGGCCAGACATTAGCTTGGAATAGCCTTCATTTCTCAGAACAAGAATAGACGGACGAGTTTCTGAGGAAAGTTATTTGTTTCTAGCCATTTTGACTCTGTAATCGAACCCACAAATGCTGATGCTCCAGATACTCAACTAATCAAAAGGCCAGTTTTATTGCTTCTTTAAGCAGGACAACAGTTTTCAGCTGTGCTAACATACAGTTGAAGTCGGATTGTTTACATAACCTAAGTTTTAATGACTCCAACCTAAGTGTTTCAACCACTCCACACATTTCTTGTTAACAAACTATAGTTTTGGCAAGTTGGTTAGGACATCTACTTTGTGCATGACAAGTAATTGTCAATTGTTTAGACAGATTATTTCACTTATAATTCACTGTGTCACAATTCCAGTGGGTCAGAAGTTTACATACACTAAGTTGATTGTGCCTTTACACAGCTTGGAAAATTCCAGAAAGTTATGTCATGGCTTTAGAAGCTTCTGATAGGCGAATTTACATAATTTGAGTAAATTCAAAAAAATCTGCCAAGACCTCAGAAAAAAAAATGTGTAGACCTCCACAAGTCTGGTTCACCCTTGGGAGCAATTTCCAAATGCCTGAAGGTACAACGTTCATCTGTACAAACAGTATGCAAGTATAAACACCATGGGACCACGCAGCCGTCATACCGCTCAGGAAGGAGACGCGTTCTGTCTCCCTAGAGATGAACGTACTTTGGTGCAAAAAGTGCAAATCATTCCCAGAACAACAGCAAAGGACCTAGTGAAGATGCTGGAGGAAACGGGTACAAAAGTATCTGTAAAACGAGTCCTATATCGACATAACCTGAAAGGTCGCTCAGCAAGGAAGAAGCCACTGCTCCAAAACGGCCATAAAAAAGCCAGACTACGGTTTGCAACTGCACATGGGGACAAAGATCATACTTTTGGAGAAATGTCTTCTGGTCTGATGAAACAAACACAGAACTGTATGGCCATAATGACCATCGTTATGTTTGGAGGTAAAAGGGGGAGGCTTGCAAGCCGAAGAACACCATCCCAACAGTGAAGCACGGGGTGGCAGCATGGGGGTGCTTTGCTGCAGGAGAGACTGGTGCACTTCACAAAATAGATGGCATCATGAGGTAGGAAAATTACATGGATATATTGAAGCAACATCTCAAGACATCAGTCAGGAAGTTAAAGCTTGGTCGCAAATGGGTCTTCCAAATGGACAATGACCCCAAACATACTTCCAAAGTTGTGGCAAAATGGCTTAAGGACAACAAAGTCAAGGTATTGGAGTGGCCATCACAAAGCCCTGACCTCAATCCTATAGAAAATCTGTGGGCAGAAATGAAAAAGCGTGTACGAGCAAGGAGGCCTACAAACCTGACTCCGTTACACCAGCTCTGTCAGGAGGAATGGGCCAGAATTCACCCAACTTATTGTAGGAAGCTTGTGGAAGGCTACCTGAAACGTTTGACCCAAGTTAAACAATTTTAAAGGCAACGCTACCAAATACTAATTGAGTTTATGTAAACTTCTGACCCACTGGAAATGTGATGAAATAAATAAAAGCTGAAATAAATCACTCAACTATTATTCTGAAATTTCACGTTCTTAAAATAAAGTGGTGATCCTAACTGACCTAAGACAGGGAATTTTTACAAGCATTAAATGTCAGGAATTGTGAGAAACTGAGTTAAAATGTATTTGGCTAAGGTGTATGTAAACTTCTGACTTCACCTGTAATTGCAGAAGGGTTTTCTAATGAACAATTAGCCTTTTTAAAATGATTAGCTAACACAACGTGCCATTGGAACACAGGAGTGATGGTTGCTGATAATGGGCCTCTGTACGCCTATGTAGATATTCCATTTATTAATTTTTCAATCAGCTGTTTCCAGCTACAATAGTCATTTACAACATTAAATGTCTACACTGTATTTCTGATCAATTGAATGTTATTTCAATGGCCCAAAAATGTGTTTTTCTCTCAAAAACAAGGACATTTCTAAAGTGACCCCAAACTTTTGAAGGGTGGTGTACATTTAGGAAAATTGCACATTAATAAATTGGCAACAGCCTCTATACCCTCCCACCTATCCATATCCTGTCTCAAGTAGCCCACAAAAGCCAGCATGGATGAAATGCAAGAATTGACTAATATTTGCCATATTCTAATAAATGTCATGTGCCAACATATTGTCACAGTCCGTGCCATGGTGAAATTTGAACTCCTGTAGATCTGGGAAAGGATCACTACCGCTACCTCACTTTCCAACCAAGGTGCATAAATTGAGGAGGAAACCGATTCAGCAACACTTGAAGGACAAATGGAATGAAATAAATAAATAAAAAAAGCTTCTTTATTGCAAAGTGTAGAAACGCCGTGTTTTGGCTTTTGGCCTTCAGGGTCTTCTAAAATAATTGGATGGAGAGTAATTAGATCTGAAATAATTGTATGGTGAAACTTGCATCCAGCCAAGGTGTCCAACCAGAAAAGCAAGGAGAGGAAAACAACATTATTTAGCTGAAAAATAGATTTAGCAAGAAGTAGGCATTTGGAATTAAATGTGGAGTCGAGCTTTATGGTTACGTGATGACATCACATGCCGCATACAGAACCTACAAATGTATTCTGCAATTATCATTTATTTGAAAAACACTTTCCATAATTTGGTCACAAAGTTCGACAAGATAAAATGTTAATCTTCAGAACATTTCTCCTATAGCTGCCATTTCCATTACACATGTTGTATTGTTTTTTTCTGCATTGCTTCGTCAAATAATCCTGGGTCAATGGAAACCTGCCTACTATAGCCAGTTAAACTCAGATACTGCCTGTCTAAGAAAAATCTGATAAATCTCACCAATTCAATATTTGGCAAAGTTCCAAAGAAGGCATCTCAGTATAAAAACATCTCTGTGATCACCCTGTTCCATTAGTATTCTGTCAGGGACTCCATTCCACTCTTGCCCAGTCTGGAGACATTATCTCCATTTTCCCTAAAAGATAAAACGAGTACTTTGTCATCAATCTTGTCATTGTTGTTTTCTCTGTGATGGGGATAACTTGACTTTTGTCTTGGAGGATAATGTTTATTTTCTGTTGTCGTCACATGTACTTTTGAGAATGCTGGGCATGACAAGTGTAATCCTCCCTCGTGCTCATGTTAAGGCATTGTTTTCCATGTCCAGACAGGATAAGAGCCCAATCTGATATACCTTCATGATTTCAAGGAGGTAGGTAGACATTTCAAGTGAGGATAATACAACTCAGACAACAGAAAAACAACAACTCCATGGGGAATTGAGTGCATGGTTAGGTAACTTGATAAGGTTGGATCTCAACATACTCCTCCAATATTCCACATCTAACAGGTATAGTAATCAGAGCCTTGTGTGTTGAGATTTTCAACTTAAACATTTAGGTACCAATCATTCAGGCGTCACCGTATCTTGCATCACAAAACATAATCACTCATTCAAGTCAGGTTGACTGGTATGTTTGTAAACTAGCTTCAACTTTCGTCCATTAAGAATTCGTCACATTTCAGGTGCATGGCATCTTAAACTCGTCAACCTTTGACCATTCCTCCCGTCCTACAGAGTAAATGATGGATGCTGTCTCTGTTAAATAGCAGCAATGCATCTCCCCTCACATTTAGTCAATAAGAAAGGTACCGGGGTTGGTCGGTGGCATTGTGTGGAATCCATCTTTAAAAAGGACAGATAGAGCCTAGGAGTTGTTAAACAAACATTTTTAAAAACAATATCTCAGATGGTTCTCCTACTCCAGGGACAAAGCAGACTATAATTAGAACCCAATGGGCAGTCATTTCAGAGAATATCCTGCATGAAATCCATCTATCAGAAACAAAGCCCGTTTCACAGTTTGGATCGGTGTTCACGAGGAGAGCTTATACAAAATCTTTACTAGTTAATACATTCAATTATGTAAGCGAAGTGATGATACAAACCAATCAAACAATGCTACAAAAGGGTAATCCATTTTATGATTGCTTATTCATTTATTTTCGTCATTAAAGAGGGGGTCTGGGATCACTCAATGACAGACTCATAAACGGGTCTATAAATATTGAACATGTTTGTAAAGTGATATATACACACACTGAACAAAAATATAAACGCAACATGCAACAATTTAAAATATTTTACTAAATTACAGTTCATAATGAAATCAGTCAATTGAAATACATTCATTATGCCCTAATCTATGGATTTCACACAACAGAAATACAGATATGCATCTGTTGGCCACAGAAGGTCAGTATCTGGTGTGACCTCCATTTGCCTCATGCATCGTGAAATATCTCCTTAGCGTAGAGTTGATCAGGCTGTTCATTGTGGCTTGTGGAATGTTGTCCGACTCCTCTTCAATGGCTGTGCAAAGTTGCTGGATATTGGCGGGAACTGGAACGCTGTCGAACACGTCGACCCAGAACATCCCAAACATGCTCAATGGGTGACATGTCTGGTGACTATGCAGGCCATGGAAGAACTTGGACATTTTCAGCTTCCAGGAATTGTGTACAGATCCTTGCGTCATGGGGCCGTGCATTATCATTTTTGATTTAACGACTGTTTTACCAGGTAAGTTGACTGAGAACACTCTCATTTACACCAATGACCTGGAGAATAGTTATAGGGGAGAGGTGTGGGGATGAATGAACCAATTGGAAGCTGGGGATGATTAGGTGGCCATGATGGTATGAAGCCAGATTGGGAATTTAGCCAGGACATTTGGATTAAAACCCCTACTCTTACAATAAGTGCCATGGGATCTTAAGTGACCACAGAGAATCAGGTCAACCGTTTAACATCCCATACTGAAACATGAGATGATGGCGTGGAGGAATGGCAGGGCAATGGGCCTCAGGATCTCGTCACGGTATCTCTGTGGATTCAAATAGCAAATCAATGAAATGCAAGTGTGTATGTTGTCTGTAGCTTATGCCTGCCCATACCATAACCCCACCGCCACCATGGTGCACTCTGTTCACAACGTTGACATCAGCAAACCGGTTGCCCACACAACGCCATACATTGTCATCTGCCCGGTACAGTTGAAACCGGGATTCACCCGTGAAGAGCTTCTCCAGCGTGCCAGTGGCCATCGAAGGTGAGCATTTGCCCACTGAAGTCGGTTACGACGCCGAACTGCAGTCAGGTCAAGATCCTGGAGAAGATGACTAGAAAGCAGATTACCTTCCCTGAGACGGTTTCTGACAGTTTGTGCAGAAATTTTTCGATTGTGCAAACACACAGTTTAAGCTGTCTCAGACAATCCCGCAAATGAAGAAGACGGATGTGGAGGTCCTAGGCTGGCATGGTTACACACATGGTAACAAATAAAGTACATTACAATGATATATTTTACTTTATGGGGACTGAATGCTGAGTTAAGGCTCCCAGGCTTGCAAGGACAGACCAGATACAAATTCAATTAGCACTAACGTGAGAAGTAAAAGCTGTCGAGGCGTTTGGGCCCAACAAGTGCAGGAGTCTTTGAAGCATCCTCTGAAGCCCCCTCCTGCTGTTCAAAGACCATACACTGGCATTTTCTACAAGAAATCTGCCTCCAGAAATAAAAGCACACGCGCACTGTTGGGGCGAGTGACTCTGAACTTACAATGGCTAGCCACAAGTTGTTATACATTTAATTTTTTCTTGTGCATTTTGCCTCATGACTCCTGCATACTTTGTTGACTACAAACATTCTTTACCCAACTGTGGGACATACTGTATTGGTTACACAGACTTTAGGCCTCCCATCCTATTCTAACCACCTCTCGCTGGCTTTGTAGTCATCTTACCTGATGAAATTGCTGTACAATATGATCTTGTTGCCATCTGATGCACATTCAGATGTCATAAATCAGCACTGCAGAGCTCTCCCTGTCCTATGCCGTGCCTTGATTGTATTTCTGCTAATGATATCTGGAAATGTGCATGTACACCCTGGCCTATCTACTGTTGCTATCCCCAATTCTGACTTGTGCTCTGATATCTGCTTCACTGATTTCTACTCTCGTAAAAGCCTGGGTTTTCCGAAAGTTAATATTGCCTGCTAACCTGTATTTCTTTTAGCGAAATATGCAGGTTTAAAAATATATACTTCTGTGTATTGATTTTAAGAAAGGCATTGATGTTTATGGTTAGGTACAGTCGTGCAACGATTGCTTTTTTTCGCGAATGCGCTTTTGTTAAACCATCCCCCGTTTGGCGAAGTTGGCTGTCTTTGTTAGGAAGAAATAGTCTTCACAGTTCGCAACAAGCCAGGCGGCCCAAACTGCTGCATATACCCTGACTCTGTTGCAAGAGAAGTGACACAATTTTCCTAGTTAATATTGCCTGCTAACATGAATTTCTTTTAACTAAATATGCAGGTTTAAAAATATATACTTGTGTATTGATTTTAAGAAAGGCATTGATGTTTATGGTTGGAGCAACGTGTACCTAAGCGATTATATGCAACGCAGGACAGGCTAGATAAACTAGTAATATCATCAACCATGTGTAGTTAACTAGTGATTGTGATTGATTGATCGTATAAAAAACAATAAGTTTAATGCTAGCTAGCAACTTACCTTGGCTTCTTACTGCATTCGTGTAACAGGCAGGCTCCTCGTGGAGTGCAATGTAAAGCAGGTGGTTAGAGCGTTGGACTAGTTAACCGTAAGGTTGCAAGATTGAATCCCTGAGCTGACAAGGTAAAAATCTGTCGTTCTGCCCCTGAACAAGGCAGTTAACCCACTGTTCCTAGGCCGTTATTGAAAATAAGAATGTGTTCTTAACTGACTTGTCTAGTTAAATAAAGGTCTTAAAAAAAAAAAAAATTTAAACGTAACATCGGAGTCCAAAAATACCGATTTCCGATTGTTACGAAAACTTGAAATCGGCCCTAATTAATCGGCCATTCCGATTAATCGGTCGACCTCTACTCTGTAGGCGTGTTAGTCAAGAAGAACCCATTTAAAGAAACCAGTTCCACTTTGTAGATGGATACATTTACTGGTTAAACAGAAGGTGCTTCCATTGCTCACTGGAAGTCTGTAATATCAAAATGAGCAGAGTATCTTACCAGAAGCACCACGCGGCTCAGGTAGAAAACGGGACTCTTCACACCAAGCCCCTGACTGTCGCACACTGAGATCAGTCCACAAGTTCCGCTGTTAGATACAGCTGTATAAATGGACATGTACAATATATCCAAACATCTCCCCTCACCAAGGAGATACTATCACAACAAACAGGATGATGCAAAAAACAGAGATCTAGCCCTTCCTATGTTATTAAAAAGACAACGTGAATAACAGACAGGGATCTAGCCCTACCTATGTTTTTGAAAAGACAACGTGAATAACAGGAGAAGGGCTTGGTCTGACACTAGGCCTCAAAAACATGTTGGTAACTGATAACAACCTGCCCAGATGGGACTGTGTTTTGGAAACCAAACTCTGAACAGAAGAGGAGTGACCTACACAAGGCCTATCTGTCTATCCAGAAAGACACAATGGCAGATGGGGAGAGCGGAAACAGTGGCCTGGTATTTGGGCCAGCAAAAACAACACAGGAGCACGTTGGCCCTTCCAAAAGATATTGGCGTGCCTGGATCCAGCTGTGCACGCATGCAGTGGTTCTGACACATGACGGAACTCTGAACAGGATGATCTGTAAACACAGAGCTTTGATCCATGGAAAGAGTCTGGGCTGCGGGGAGGTGTGGTGATGTCACAGGGCAGGATGTGGATACTAGATACTACAGTAGGCCTCAGGCTGTACTCACTAGTATGAGTACTCCTCTTTGGCTAAACCACACGTGTTGATTTATACTTTCCCTCTTTCTCCAGATACTGAAAGTAGATTATCTAGCACAAGGCTTTAGCCGTTCTTGATATCCACTTAGATTTAGTCGACAGAGGACTGGAAGCAATACATCATTTTTATCGATACAAACGGGTGCTTTTCTTTTGTGCGAGTTGCATCTGGTGAAGTGTAAAAGGTGCCATAACCGCAGACTCTGACAGGACCAACGAAGTTAACTTTTTATTTTCTTTGTCACACTGCACCTTATCGTACTGTCAGACACTGTGTGGTTGGGTTAAAGACGATAGCTCCCATTGGAAGTAAATGAAAGATTAGTAGGCATATTCTAACTGGATAACTATAATGTCCAAGGCCCGGCCACAGGGAGGTCCAGTCAACATTAGGCCAGGCTGTGTCTCAGGAAAAAAATAGCTTTTTATTTTCTGTTGCTTTTGCTGATAAGCCTATGTTGTTTTTGGCACCAATGACCTCTGTATTCCTGAGCACAGCTGCTATGGAGGAAGCTTGTCACTCTCATTGCTTGTGGTGACCATAGTGTGTTCTCACATTCCCTCTGTTCAAAACAGCACCTTCATTATATGAACATTTGGCATCTAACTTTGTTCAATTTAAATTGAATCCCTTACTATTGTTAACAGATAATATTTTTAGTTTTGAACTAAATGTTACTTAATTTCTTCTTCGCAGTGACAAATAAGAAGCCTTCCCATGTGTCCATCACCAAGGTGAAGCAGTTCCCAGGCTCATCATCCTTCGCCAAGAGGTCAATGTGGACCATCGACCAGCTGAGACAGGTCAACGGCTGTGACCCCAACAAAGTGAGTTTACAGTTCACTGAACCTCCCTGCCGAGGGCTGAGTTTTTCCTGACTACATGACCTGGCCCATTTCATTAGGGCAAATCCCATATCAACATCTAGTGCCTTGTTCATGCTTGTTCGCTATCTCTCTTGCTCTGTTTCTGTATCTCTCTCTATAAGGACTGTCCAGAGTTTGACTTGGCATTTGACAATGCCTTTGACCAGTGGGTGGCTGGCTCGGCCGGCGAAAAGTGCACCTTTATCCAGATCCTCCACCACACCTGCCAGCGCTACAGCTCTCAGAGCAAGCCAGAATTTGTCAACTGTCAGTCCAAACTGCTGGGAGGTAAGAGACACCGTGACAAGACACACCATCTCTCTCTCTCTCTCTCGCTCTTGCTCTCACTAACTGTATGAAAGTCTGGGTTTTTTCTGCCTTTTCAGTTTTTTCAGGCCGCCTATGTCCAAACAATAACTTAAACGACTAAAACCAGATATTAATTATGTAGAAAAGATAATGTGGGGGCCTCCCGAGTGCTGCAGTGGTCTAAGACTCTGCATCACAGTGCTAGCTGTGCCATTAGAGATCCTGGTTCGAGTCCAGGCTCTGTCACAGCTGGCCACGACCGGGAGACCCATGGGGCGGCGCATAATTGGCCCAGGGTTGTCCGGGTTAGGGCGAGGGTTTGGCCGGCAGGGATGTTGTCCCATCACGCACTAGCGACTCCTGTGGCGGGCTAGGCACAATGCACGCTGACACGGTTGCCAGGTGTACGGTGTTTCCTCCAACACGTTGGTTGGTGTATCTGGCTTCTGGGTTAAGCGGGCATTGTGTCAAGAAGCAGTGTGGCTTGGTTGGGTTGTGTTTCGGAGGACGCACAGCTCTCGACCTTCGCCTATCCCGAGTCCGTACGGGACTTGCAGCAATGAGACAAAACTCGAACTACCAATTGTATACCACGAAAAAGGGGTGAAAATAGGAAAGGTGACGTGTAGAATTTCAGGATATTTGCATTAAAACTGCAAAATTGCATCTCTGCCACATGGCAAAATGTATAGAATTGTAGGAAATTAGCCAGTGACGTAATGTCAGTGCGACTGCACCTTTGGCCATGGCCACGCCCACCACCTAAGCCCCATTTTGATCCAGAAAAAGCTCTTGGTCAGATCTAGTGTTCTCACTCCAAGGTCTGTTTTGTCTTTCAACTGAAAAGTTCTTCATTCTATATGTAGAGAATGCCACTTACATGTTCAGATCTGATTTGTTGTATAACGACACTGAGTTATTATTCCCATTTACTTTGAGGACTTTTCATTTTAACGATTGCCGTTCCTAAAGGCATCATTAAATGTACCTAATGATCTTTAACTGTATTATGATACATCATCATTAAATCTACCTAATGATCTTTAACTGTACTATGATACATCATCATTAAATCTACCTAATGATCTTTAACTATACTATGATACATCATCATTAAATCTACCTAATGATCTTTAACTATACTATGATACATCATCATCATTAAATCGACCTAATGATCTTTAACTGTACTATGATACATCATCATCATTAAATCGACCTAATGATCTTTAACTATACTATGATTCATCATCATCATTAAATCTACCTAGTGATCTTTAACTGTACTATGATTAATCATTAAATCTACCTAATGATCTTTAACTATGATACATCATTAAATCTACCTAATGATCTTTAACTATACTATGATACATCATCATTAAATCTACCTAATGATCTTTAACTATACTATGATACATCATCATCATTAAATCTACCTAATGATCTTTAACTGTACTATGATACATCATCATCATTAAATCTATCTAATGATCTTTAACTGTACTATGATACATCATCATTAAATAGTTTGTTTTACTCCTGAGATGATGGAAAAACCAGTCCACTGAGAACTAACCTTTAGTCACAAGGAATATTAACTCACTCCCACACTCTAATAACTAAAAAATATACACAAGCTTATAAAAAAAAATAACATGGCTTCACATCCCTACGTTCACAACACAACCAATTCCTATATGAATTGACCACCTAGGTAAGCAA
Organism: Salmo trutta; assembly: GCF_901001165.1. Classification (NCBI taxonomy): domain Eukaryota; kingdom Metazoa; phylum Chordata; class Actinopteri; order Salmoniformes; family Salmonidae; genus Salmo; species Salmo trutta. The sequence goes on along the minus strand of NC_042989.1, from coordinate 14,718,944 downwards.
TATGAAGTAATTTCCATATTGTAGCAGGTTATCCTTACAGGGGAGGTAGAAGGTAGCCTATTGGTAGAGAGGGAAGGCTTCCTCTGTGTTCCTGAGCCAGAGAGGGGGTTGTGGAAGACCCTGTTCTTAATCAGCTGTAAACCTGTTCTTGAGACCTGAGAGGGGAGCTATAGTAGAGAAATATGAAGTTTGATCAAATGTAATTCAATGGGCGTACTCCAGAAAAGCTATTTGTATTAACATTAATAAGCAGTTATTTTGAGAGGAATATTGCACACTGATCATTTATTCTTTATAGACGCAGTGCTACTTGATCATTATTGTAACAATGCATTTAAAAATAGATCATTCCCTCTATAGAAAAAGCTGTATTAGCCAATTACTATTCAGTAGAAGACAGTTCCTTTCCATTCCCAGCTACTCCTGCTCTTAAAGTCCCCTCTACTCCTCATTGCTATATGCCTCTGCCCTGATCTTCTCCCTCTTACATCATAAACCACAGCTTGTATGTTTTTCTTCCTCTTTTAACTTGTACAGTGTAACCCCTGACAAATACAGTAGTGTATTGCTGGCTGGGCTGTAGTTATAGTGTGGGTAGAGGTTATTGTATTGTCCTCTGGGGGGCTGAAGAATAGGCCAAAACATAGCGAGAACATCTGTGGCCTATCTCTCATTCACTCTGTCAGACACCTCCAGTTAAATGGCCATCTGCATACTGGGTGTAATGGGATGTTGTGTAGTGTCTCACTTATGCAACAACACACATATATACTTAAAACACCAACACAAAGCACGCTCGGTATTGGTTTCATTATTCCAGTATTTTGGCAACGGTTTTTAGTTTATTTATGTAACCACCAGCTCAGCTAGTAATTGACTCAAAAGATTAGTTTTTACTATCAATATCCAATCCCCAAATCTGCTAATGCTTTCAATCTAATAGACTTAGATTGGATATAGACCATAGAAAGACATTGACCTGGCAACGCCATGCCTGTTCAATCAACTCAAAAGCCAACTCTCAGCTCCCAGGAAGCACAATGAGTAGCGTGACTGCCAACGGACGTGACCGCACAGCCAGAGACCTAGTGACAGTAGGAGGAAGAGGATGTCAGAGTGCTGCCACCACTGTCCCCTCCAGTTTAAGTCTCACACCAGTGCAAAACAAATATCATGACGCTGCTCCGGTGTGGGACAATAACTGTGTGGGACGCCCCTCTTCTGACTGACCAGCATGGGGAATAGGGATGACAAAGCAACTACCTCTGGAGTATAGGACCCTATTCAACATTCACATACACTACTAGATTAGATAGTTTGGTATAGATATAGCTTGAACGTCTTTAGTGTAATCACAATGTACAGTATTGTATTGCTTTACTGGACTCGTTAACTTCCCAGATAAAAAATAACATCCTGCTGTCAATGTAACAATAAACAAGGTTCGTCCCGTTGAACTGTCACGAAAAACACATTGAGTCAAATGGTCAGGAACCATGTTGCTTACACACTACCTTGTTGGGGTTGACACGATCACTATAATGGTGTTTGTGTGTTGAAGGCTTTAATAGACTAGTTGTTGTCGTAACTGAGGTGCCTTCGATAACATACTTATTACTACACTGCTAGAACACACAGGACCTAATGACCCACTGGAGGATTCTGGGATATTGCCCTTTCTTGCTGATTTAGATTTGCCTTTAACACAGAACAGAGGCGCTTACTCTACACTGGGTCACCCTGACAGGCAATTATCTATTCTACACAAGAGCTCATCTTTGTTAGCTGGGCAAACACAAAGAAATGGCTTGTCACTTTGCCACCGTTTTAGTGAGGCAGAGTTATATGTGTTAGTGAACATGATATTAATTGGCAGGCTGGACTCAGGGACGGTTGTTCTTATGCGTTGAGAGATTGTAAAGGTTTGACAGGACAAGGTTGTCAGGCTTACTGTGGATTCTGTTAGCTTATGATGAACTTTATTCATCCTTTCTTTATTGAAAAGGCCTGGTCTGGAATTATAATACAGAGCTGGGCTTTAAGGTGAGGGTGTAGGCACTCTCCATTGCTGTACTTCCCCTTGTGGTAACAGAATGAATTCCACACAATGGAGGTTTAGACCAAAAGGTTGTGCAATACACACAAATAGGACACTTGGTCCTATTCTTTATTGGCTGAAATGTTAAACTACGGAGTGCACCTTTTTTAATGCATGTGGTTAAATAATGACAATCATTATTTTCTCATCAAAGATTTCCATCTTGGTCACGTCTTTTGGTTGTCGCCTCACTAGTTATGTGTAGGTGATGCACGAAAAGCCTACCTCATCCTGAGACCGCTGTGAACTCCCTTTAGAGCCGTGTGGAGATGTGCAGCCAGGAACTTGTGTAGTGATACTTGATGGGCCGTGTAATAGGGCCTGAATTAAAGCAGCGTTGCTGGACTCATTTTGTTAAAGCCACGTTATCAGGATCGACTGAGGCTGTAGCACGCGCTCTTCCCCACAGACTCTCATGGGCCTCTGCTTAAGTGGTAGAGCGTGTCTTAAAATAGTGAGAGGGAGTTTAAAATATTGGCTGCTGCTTTTATCAGTTTTTGAATTCTAGGATGCTAAATGCTAATATATGCTCCTTTTATTAACTTTTGAATCATTTTGGAAACTATCATACAAATGCTTACTGTCAGGAGGGAACTTCAAGCAGAATTTACACCATTTTAAACTGTTGTGAGATTTCTTATGGGAAACTGCTGATAGATTATGCAGTCAATTACAACTCAAGTGAAAATGTGTTACAATACAGGCTACCTTTCAAGTTAATAACAAACAATACTTAATTTCTACTTAAACGGTCCCCTAACTTCCCTAATCTATTCCAGTTACCCCAAATTAAAATATTTGATTTCTTTCCTAATTCACTGTTTGAACGAAGCCCTTTTAATAACGTAATACAGTAATTCTATTACATTATTTAACCAAAATTAACAAAAATGACCATATTAGAACAAACTGTACTGTGTTGTAATAAGTATTAAACAACATACAGTAATTTCTTCGGTCTAACAGATAAAATAACAAAAACAAATCCAAATTAAGACATTCCTTTTCCATTTTCTTGTCACAGACGATGAAACTGTAGATTCAGTCGTTTTCCGTTGCAAGGTCTTTTTGAACAGAATGAGGAAAGAAGTTGTTTTAAACAGTCGACGCCAAGGTCGGCGGCTACTCTTAGAAGGTAAGCAGGAAACAAATTTTACATTCAACTAAAAGAATTCATCATTTTTACTAACAAGGCAGTTAAGCTCTTCACTCTTCGATCTTCAAATTAATGATATAACATTTGATGGCTTACAGAATGTACAGTGTGTTCTAGAATATCTGTATGCACACAGAGTATAGGACTTCCAAGTGGGATACTGTCATTTTGAGGGACGGGTGTACAGAAAGGGCTCCTCTTTTAGATGCACAGTTTATGTGAGTTATGAGATCGACGATCACCTCACTGTCAGCCTTTCAGATTAAACAAGCTAATTCACGCCGAGGAACCATGTCATCAACTTAAGTCTTATCTTCTCTCGACCTCAAGCACAAGGACAGTAAATGAGCGTTACCTACATTAGTCACCTCAATACCAATTCATCTTCAAACTGTCCTAGGAACTAATATAAACAAGGCAATTATGAACAGGGTTATGGTTTTTCAGTATAATATGCAACCCTGACGTTTATCTCTTTAAACTTTCATGAGGGTTACAGTACTTGAATACCTAGTAGCAATTTGCTCTATTAGACCGACAGTGTCTCTTCGGTTCAGGGACAGAATGTTCCATGTTTGTTCCCATTAGCATCCCCACTCCCTGACTGCTGCAACCCTATTAGCAGAGCAGTGACAAAATGAATGGGCAACTCTACTGTAACCGTGCTGAGAATGTCAGAAGAATCTTCCCCTTTCTCCTAATGACTTTAAAAAAGTGGATTAACACTGTATTAAGAAGAAAACGGGTGGCTTAGGTTAGAAGTTTTGCATGAATTAGGCAGCAGAAAAGTGGAGAGGGGGGAGTTAGGGAACGTTCAATGGATTTGTCTCCTTGGTTTCTCCGCTGCTGGGGGGGGGTCGGTGGGTACAGCAGTATGCCCAGTGTGATGCCATCCTGTTGGGGAGCTCTGCTCTACAGGGTGGGTGACATGTTGAGTTCATCTTGTGTTGGCTACGTCAGTCTCTATTGACGGCTGTGTATCCTTCTCACTCTCCCTTTTTCACTATCTGTTTTGCCTTCTCTTGAGCTCTACATCTCTCTCAACTCTCTCGTCTCTCCTCCTCTCCCCATCCCTGTCGCTGTGCACAGCATGTGCAGCACCATGTTGAGCTGCAGGGTGTGAAATTCTTACTGACAAACTAAGGATGACAGGGGAGTGAGTTACTGTAGCTACACAATGCTACAGCTGTTCCATTTTTCAGTAGCTCTGCTTTAAGGGGAACAACGACAAAGGCCCTTTGGTCATAACTAATATGGAAAGCTTTTGATGAAATGTGTAATGTACAGATTAGTAGGTGGGACTGTACTCTACAGGAGAGTCTCTCTACCATAGATATAGAACCCATCTCTGATCTCTACCCCCTTGTCCTACCACACCCACACAGAGACTGCCTCAGGGCAGCATTCTGGCACACTATTCATACTGGATGGTAATTGACTCTGCTTGAGCTTACCTCTTTAAGATAGTTGGCCTATGCAAGGGTGTGTTTGTGCTAGCAAGCATGCGTGTGCCTCTAAGAATGTATTCCTGAGCGTATGCTTGCATTGGTCTGAGTGTAGATGTATTAACTGGGTGATTTACAGTCCGGTTTTCCCAAACTCTGTCCTGAGGCCCCCCTGGGTGCACGTTTTTGTTGTTGTTGTTGCCCTAGCACTACACAGCTGATTCAAATAACTAACTCATCAAGCTTTGATTATTTGAATCAGTTGTGTAGTGTTAGGGCAAAAAACAAAACGTGCACCCAAGGTGAGATGGTGGGGGCTAGGACCGAGTTTGGGAAACCCTGAATGGCATAAACAATCGAGCAGGCTTTGAGAGAAAGTGGCGATTGACAGTCATCATCATGTTCCTGCACATTAAAATGGTTCCATGTTCACAACCACAACATTATATTGTGTCGGCCTGACTTGTGGTCACTTGATTATAGAGGTCAAAGGCTCAAGGGATGGAATCACCCTGGAATTGTGTTTTTGGATCATCTTTCTGGGTTCATTGTGGGGCATTTCACTTTTCTTCAACTTTTGTTGCAGAAGAAAGGGTTTTGCCTTTTTGTTTTACAGGCGCGCCCTGATTATATTGATAACATGGGGATGTAGAAACGCATTCTCCCTCCATTGTTGATGTAGGAGTTCCCTGGTCATAGGACACAGCATCAGGAAGGTTAGATTCCTTTACAGGGATAGTGAGCGAACCATTTCAGGAAAAACTCACCAGCCAAACACGTACGTTATCGTAACACATTTCTCCCCCCCAAAAATGTGCCAGCTCTCAACCCTTTTTGTAACACTGAAGTTACATTTTTCTCTGAGCAGAGATTACTTTGGTTTCCCGAAAAAACCAACCCAGAGGTGCTTGTTAAAAGCAAGACATCACTCCCCCATGTTCTTGTAAAGAGAAACCTCAGTAGAATCAGAGGACAGAGAGTTGAATCACCATGTGCTCCGTCACTCCTTCAACTCCCCCTTACAGAATGACTGCACCTTCATCAACTCTACAGAGTAAAGACTCAGGTCCTTAGTCAACACACAACCTGCCTCCCTGCTACTCTTTTAAATTACATTCACCATAGGAGGGGACTCAACCAGCAGCTGGCTGGAATTGCCCAGCCCAGGAAATGGAGTGAGAGTCGGGAAAGAGGGGGAAGACTGTGTGGGATGGAGGGATGAGGGGAGTGTTAATCTCTGGGCCCTCTCTCAGCGGAGAGAGGGAATTAAAGGGATGTGGACGGAGGTGAAGAGGTCTCATCACTTCTCTGCTCTCAGGGGAAGGAGAGGGTTTTATTAATTAAAGGATGGGAAGGGTGACGTAGAGGGAGACATGTCACTTGTGTCCCAATACAAGTCCTTATTTCAATACTGTAAAGAAGATGGAGGCCACAGCAACACTAGATAAACACATTTCTCCTTCCCTACACTGTAATTAAACCCAGAGCCTAGCCAAAACCTTTCCACTTGGAGATCTTCTACAAGTCGAAACGCTTCCATGGCAAAATGTTGGAACTGCGGTGATGGCGCTGGGTTTGGCTCAAAAATGTGTAGTGTCTCTGTACTCCTAATGTATTCCATTATCCATGAAAATGTGTAGTGTCTCTGTACTCCTAATTTATTCCATTATCCATGAAAATGTGACATCTGGCTTTGGGGTGAGTATCTACCGGAAGGGTTGTGGAATCCAATGGGTTGCTTTAGCATTAGCTAGCTTTGAATGAAACGGATTTTACTTTATCAAGTTAACTTCCTTTGAAGGAAAGCAGAGAGTAGAGGAACACCAGCTGGCATCTCGTCTACGTTGGGCTGTCATTTAACCCGCTGCGCCACAACTCCAATTATTTATCAGTCAGCGTACCTGTCTGGGCGCCACAGCACTGCATAGCCTACACTCTACAGTATGGGTTCCCTTTGGGAAGACATGTTAAAATGACTGGCTGGGTTCAGTATTTTTAGTGGCTTCCCTCTCCTGCAACATAACCTGGATGTCCTCAATCTTCCTATTCAATTATCTCAAAGCAGAAATGGAAGCAATATTGTCTCATCTTCTAACTACAGACCCTTCAGAGAAGTGGGGAAATGGGACATATTGGAAGATTTGTTATATTGTCAAAGCCCCGTTATAGAATTGGCTCTGTGATTGTTTATGATTGGTTTTGATCTCATGGGATGTTTGGAACTGAACTTTAACCCCATATTTCACTTACGGTCATCTAACACTGAAGGCCTCATTTACATTGAGTTCCGCTGTATTTCCTATTCCTTCCACAACTAGCCAGTTGAGAGGAGCACGTTATCAACTCTGGCCTCTTTTCTTTTTTTTTGGTGGCGTTTCTTTTTGTCCATTGTTCATACAGAAAATTGCGGTACCAGTCCCCAGTTTCGTTGAAAGAATGGCTTGTTCACAACTTTGGAACAACTGATCAAAAAACATCCCCATTGTCTTCTTTCCCAGGCAACCAAAGAACCCCAGCCAGGTCAACAATAGAACACACTTCAAAGGAAAAGCAATGCTCAAAACTATTCAAAGTGGCATGCTGCCCTTGGATATATCACCACATAAAGAGATGATTATAAAGTACTGGCGCTGCACCAGGGTAATGGCTCTGAAGTGAAAGTTTTGAGCAGACGGCGGTCCCCAACCAAAAGCAAGGATTGTTAGCGTAGTGCTAGTCGACGGCAGGCAGCGCTCCCCAAAGCCGTAGATGAATAGCTTGCCAGTTTGAAACATCCGCAGGGTCGGTGCTATCGGGGGAAGACCGTATTCTGTTATTTCCTCTCATCCACACAGCTGTGCCGCCAGCGCAAGGGGTTCAAAGTCGAACGCACTCGTTCCCGCTTTGCTATTATCACACTGTCTGAGGAGGAAAAGAGAAGGAGCTGCCACTAAAGTTTTACTAAAGAAAATAAGAATAATAACCCTTGAGAAACACCTGGAGCTATTTGGAATGCTTTTAGTTAGAGAGTTGGAGGACTGTGACAAGTTTATTTCATTGGCTCATTTCTTACAGGAAACCAACCTCTGTAGAAAAACTCATTAGCTGGCTTCCTAGGACGTCCCTGATTGGAGTTACCCAGTTTTTCACCTGTTCCTTGTCAATAATCAAAGTCCGGCCAGGGATGCTGAATGAAACATTAACTTCTAAAGCAGAGCATTTCTGTAAGGCTCATGTCACTGCTGCATTGAGTTATTTTGTTGAGAGTGATTCATACTCTGTTGCAACTGCAGCACCTCACCCTCTTCTCCACCAAGGCACTGTATAATTTATTATATTTATCCCATCTCTTTTCCCCTCTGTCTACCCCCCCTGCTCCCCCTTTCTCTCTCCTCTCCAGGTAACAGTATACTCCACTCTGCAGCAGACAGTGTGACCAGTGCTGTACAGAAGGCCAGCCAGGCTCTTAACGAGCGAGGGGAGCGGTTAAGCCGGGCGGAGGAGAAAACAGGGGAGATGAAGAACAGTGCTGAGCAGTTCTCAGTCACCGCACACAAGGTGAGACACACACACACACACACATAATCACGTGTCACATATCACATCATTACAAGGGCTTGCGGAGTTTTTCCTTAACACATGAACTGAACAGATCAAATGTAAGCCCTACAGTAGGTATAGGCTATAACATTTCTAAAACATAATCACTCATTATCGCTTGGTGATGCCATGTAACCCACATTTCCCAATTGTCTTTGACTAACAATTCATCCCATCTATCATGAAAATGTAAACTCAGTAGGAGAAAGATCTAACAGTGTTCTACTTCTTGAGGTGATTCAGTTGAAGTGGTTAGTTTGTTGCTTCTGGTTCACTAGCTAGATGTTCTTGTTAGGAGTCCCCCTCTCCACAGTGCGTTCCTCTATTCTGTCCATCCCAGCTCTTCTCCATGGGCTTCTCTCATCCTCTCCATCCAACTGTATCCCTCACACAAGTAAAACGAATCACCTGCTGCTTAACGATGTCATTAGCATAATATGGTTTTGCTGCAAAAGCGGGAGTAAGAAATATAATGATAAATGAATCATTCTCCGCTTCTAGCACGCGCCCACGACTGTGATCAATTCCAATAACTTTTTAAGTAGCTAGCTTTTTTTTTCGAGCCTGCTTCTGTCATCGCCTGTAAAAAGGGGATCTCCCCACTTCGGTTGACCCACTGTTCCATCCACTCTGGACCGGAATTCGTTTATAAAACGAAAATGCATTAATTTTGAGCACACAAATGAATAATACATTACTGCAATGGCGGTCTAATTGAAAGCCATTTGATGGGACATGGTCGGCCCCTCACTGTTAACAGATAAAGACCCTGTGGTGTGAAATGAATCAAGCTCATGGGAAAACTCTTTAACTCAGAGAATGGCCCTTTAACTCCCCATGCCATACAGGCCCAGTCATCAACTTCCCTATTGGGCTCCAGCTATTAGATGCTTAATTGTACGGGCTATTTAATTAATTGGTTGTCTTGCACTTTTTGAAAAGTTAAGACTCACTTAAGCATGTACAGTATGTGACTTTGTTAAAAGCTGCAGCCCTATACGTGGATAACCACTGTGTCATTTGGTGTTAGCTAGCTACAGTAAATGCATTCTGCAATGTCTTTTCTGCCTGGGGATAACATTGAACTAAAATCCTTAAGAACATGAAGTAAATAATCTTTCCCCCTCTTGAGTCTTGATGTTAAGAGTTGGGAACGTTGTATATCTGCCAACTATTGTACAGTAAGAGGGCAGGTTTGTGGTTAGAATCTTGTAAACTTTTCATCCTTGTCATGCCATTGAACAAGATATCACGTCTCCCTCTTTCTACATGAGATCCAGTATTTTTTGGTTGAAGCTGAGAGCATACGGTATCCTGTGCTGGACTTCGTAACAAGGAAGAAGTTCTGTGTCAAGGTGACCTGGAGCAGGAAACCGCACTGCAGGTTCTGTTAGTACGTCTCTGCAGTGTCTCCCACCTGCTTAGGCTCTGTGACAGTCTCAATAGCACCACTGTTGTGCTTTCAGCACGGCTGTCTGGTCTGTGCTGCAGCTCTGCTGCCCCCACTTGTTAGCTCTGGAGATTTCAACCGCCTCTATTTTTAACTGTAGGCGAGTAAAGTGTGTGTGTGTGTGTGTGTGTGTGTGTGTGTGTGTGCAAAGTGTGTGTGTGTGCCCTTACGTGTGTGTGCGCACGTCTCTGTGCGTGAATTAGATTGGTGGCCCTGGCCTTTTCTCTAATGAGCCTCCAGCCAGGCCTATTAGAACCCTTGTTAATGAGCCAGGGTGATGAAAACACTGGGGCCTGGGCCTCTTACCAAGCCTGAGGAATAGCACCACTCTAATAGCTATCATTCCTCTCTGCCTAGAGAATAGACCCTGCTTCTCCCTGTTCTATTACTCACCATGCCAACCATGTTAGCTTCCACCAGTTGGGAAAACAAAGCAGCATCAATTAGATTATTTTACTTAGTTGGTGGTTGGTTTTTAATGTGCTAGCTAACTTAAGAATTGACTGGTTAATTGACGGATTAATAGATTTTGCATCTCACTTTGTTACTTTTTTAGGCACATTTTTGAATGATTTGTGGCAACCCCAAGACATCTATTCAGAAGGGCTGTTGAAGAAATGTTTAGTTAAATTGCTTTCTCGTTTGGTTTAGTCACTGTATAACGTTTATATATCCCCACAGCTTACTATTGTTGACATGTAGCCTACTTTTTGTCCCCTCTCTCTCTCCCTCCCCTCTCCACAGCTGGCCATGAAGCACAAGTGTTAAACCATTGCTAAGCCTTCGGGGGTAGGGGTCCGCCAAGAGCGCCAGACGCCATTAAGGACGGATTTCTGATTTTATTATTCTTACAACTTTTAACATGATTACTCTTGTTAACAATGGTAACATTTACATTTTGTGTTGTTGTGTAGCTACCTTGTTTCTAATGAAGAATATATGATGATGTGGAGGGGGAGAAAGAGAGAGGGGGAGAGCTCAGACAGTTGAGAGCAAAAGTTTCACAGCTAATGCCTCTTTCACTGCCTCCATTGCCCCCAAAGTACTCCATGACTTTACCCTGGCAAATCATGGAAATGGTCACTGCCATCCCCAACCTAGACAAACACACACACACACACACACACACACACACACACACACACACACACACACACACACACACTGTCCAGATCTCCACCCCCAAAAGGAGCAACTCTTCAACTCAGCTGTCTCTTTCAAAGAAGTAACTTTATATATACAGTGCTGGAAGAGGAGAATTTAACAAGACAGAAGAGATTAGATGACGTGACACATGCGTATCACATGATGGCTATTTCCTGTACTTGGAGACAACAATGTACATCCCTGTATGTGAACATTAACTTGTTAAAAAATATTACATCTCTTTTGCCATTTGACTATTTGGCATCATACTGTTGTAAAGGCTCATTGGTGCATTCATTCATTGCAGACATAATATTAGCCAAATGTGTGAAGGACATGTTGCTTCAAAAAACTCCTGCTGGAAGACTATATTTCAACTAAATTGTATGAAATGTGCTGTTTTGCAACAAAAAAAAGTCTTGAGTGACCAAGTGTTCAAGTGCATGGTCTGTCAAAAGGTTGAATGAAACCTACAGAGTAAAAATGAGCATTTAGGCTTTACTTTTGGTAACATTTCCAAAGGGTTATTGAAGCACTTGGTTGTAAGGACAAGATCAGACTGTTTATTGTAAGGTGAAAGACTACAGTACCATTTGTAAATTAGCTCCAACTGTTGTTAACAAGCTTATAAATGTAAATTCATTCTACCACAATCTCTGAAAATAATATTTTCATTCTAACCCTTTCGATTCCAAACTTGGTCACATCTTGTAATTATTGTTTAATTGGGGTTTATTACATGTTTTCTGTAAAACAGCTGATTGACACATCTTCACTAGCAGCATTGTACAGTATTGGTGTCCATTCACTGACTTTGTAACCGTGGCTTCATCACAAACAAGTAACCACCCACAGTGTGGGTATGTTTATTACTTTTAGATTTTAGATTATATGTGTCTTGCTGTTACAGTGCACTGACAACCTTACCTTGCAGAGCACTGTTAAGTTCTTAATGAAATTCTCGTTGCCTCAACTTCTAGTCTGCTTTAGTCCTAACATTTTGGATATTCATTGTTTTTAATAAAAATATTGTAACTAATATGTATTATGGTTATGAAAGTGATTTTGTTTTGCTAGTGGAAGCCCCTTAGTTGGTCTCTGAATAAGTTATTATCCTTCACTTTTCATAGGACCAGATGAGGTCCCTAAACAACGTGCAATGGTTCTATATTGGTGCCTTTTTAAACACAGTCTTTCATTAGTACTTCAACAGCATGCGGTTTTACTTGAGCAGTCTGATTGTGTTATGACAACACTCATGGTAACCCAGGCGAACAGTGCCTTGCTATATTGATAACCAAAGGGAGAAAGTAAAGTATGTTTTGTACCAGGTTTGAAAGAGGGTGTTGCTTAAGATGTATGGTGCTTGTTGGAAGTGAATTGTGTGAGGAATACAGAAGGCCATAGTATGTAGAAAAGGCTGAATAGGTAGTTATTACAGAATGAATAGGTAGTTATTACAGAATGAATAGGTAGTTATTACAGAATGAATAGGTAGTTATTATAGAATGAATATGTAGTTATTACAGAATGAATAGGTATATTACAGAATGAATATGTAGTTATTACAGAATGAATAGGTAGTTATTAGAGAAGATCTCAATACTAGTCAAATCTAATACAGACAAACACCGTTATTTTCAATTAAACATAACAGACCAATACGTTTTAGTTTGAATGTAACATTGAGTTATTTCAAAACATCTGTCTCGTTGTCTATATCAGATTGCATACCATCTAAATAAACAGAAATTGTCTCAAGTCTCTCTTTAAATTGTTGACAATGTTGTTTTTTGTGTGGGGGGTGAATTTGACAATAATGCCAATAGATTTTGTAGGAAACTAGAAAAAGTCATGGGAGAGGCAAGATATGTATAGGTAGTGGTAAGGAGTAGTGAACTACATGTAGTTCAACTAGTCATTTAACTACATTTTGCAGTAGCTTGGTGGTAGTTGAACTAAATTCAAATCTTGGAAGTGTTTTCAGTGTTTTCATTACTTGTTTGCCATATAGTGGTGTAGTTAACTAATGGAACTACACAATACTTTTTTTGCAAAAAAAAAATATATAGTTAAAGTAGGCAAACATTTTTTCTTTTTCGGCATCAGACCTGCCTAATTATCACTGGAAACATACTTTTTGTGTTTAATAGGCTAAATGACACATTCGGTTAACACCTGACTGCAGCGTGAACTTGCATTTTGTAGTCAGAAATTTCAGATTTAGATTTGTCAATTTATCACAAAGTAGTTTGAATATATTGAACTACTTTTTCAAAGTCACTTTCTTTAGTTAACTAAACTATATTTGTATTAAGGGTAGCTTTAGTGTACCTTAGCTTCTTCCACTGTGAAGGGTATATTTATAACTTCTCCAATGCTATGTACTGTAGGTCATACCCTGTAATCCACTATCCCTTTTTGTGAGGGCTAACATTATCACAATGACACAGCATGTGTGCAGGCTTATGTCCAAACATCTACACTGAACAAAAATATAAACGCAACATGTAAAGTGTTGGTCCTATGTTTCATGAGTTGAAATAAAAGATTCCAGAAATTCCGAAGCTTATTTCTCAATGTTGTGCATAAATTTGTTTACATCCCTGTTAGTGAGCATTTTATCCTTTGTCGAGATAATCCATGCACCAGACAGGTGTGGCATATCAAGAAGCTGATTAAACAGCATGGTCATTACATAGGTGCACATTGTGCTGGGGACAATAAAAGGCCACTAAAATATTCAGTTTTGACACAATGCCACAGATGCCTCAAGTGTTGTCATGCTGACTGCGGGAATATCCACAAGAGCTGTTGCCAGAGAATTGAATGTTAATTTCTCTACCATAAGCCACCTCCGTTGCTTTAGAGAATTTGGCTGTATGTCCAACCGGCCTCAGCCGCAGACCACATGTAGCCACGCCAGCCTAGGACCTCCACATCTGGCTTCTTCACCTGCGGGATTGTCTGGGTGTGGAAATATTTGAGTCTGTAATAAAGCCATTTTGTGAGGAAAAACAAATTCTAATTGGCTGGGCCTGGCTCCCCAGTGGGTCAACTTGGCTCCCCAGTGGTTCAACCTGGCTCCCAAGTGGGTGGGCTTGCCTATGCCCTCCCTCCCAGGCCCACCCCTGGCTGCGCTCCTGCCCAGTCAAGTGAAATAGATAAATGCCTAATTTATTTCAATTGGCTGATGTCCTTATATGAACGGTAACTCAGCAAAATCTTTGAAATTGTTGCATGTTTTATATTTTTGTTCAGTATATATTTGACATATCACAGGTACTGCTTTTCTCAAATTCCCCAACAGATGGCGATGCAACTGCAAACAAGTATGTCTTTTGTGAACCCTCAATACATTTGAGTTCATCATATATTCATCCCAAATACATATATGAATGTTCTTGTGAAGTTCAAGTTTTAAGTTCTCTTAATGTTTATTTTATTTGTGCCATTTGAAGTTCACCAGTTATAGGCGTACTGTAGAGACTGCAGGTGTGTACAGTGGGCCATAACATGCCAAGCTATTGTTTCTGTTGCTACAACTTGCTGATTTTTTGGGCAAAATACTGTCAAAAAGGTGTCCCGTTCTTTAATGCTGCACCACTAGGCCAACATGTTTTCTTGTCTATCCCTTATCCCTATATAAAAGTGCTCAAGTTTTTTTCAATGGAGTTGAGGGAGATGATGGTGGGCGGACTGAACCTCCGACTCCATCGAGTCACTGTCAGTTGATACTTTTAAGAATGTAAATTCTTAACCCTTACAGTGTACCTATGTTTGTCCTCTGTAGCTGCGTGCCTTTCTTTGTTTGCTGAAATCCATACTTTTTAATAAAACTTTTGGCAAATACAACCACAAACTGCTTCCTCATATCGACTGACGGCGACTCGATGTAGTCGGAGGTACACGCCGCCCAGTCATCACAACCCAACTTAACCAAGATGTACAGTGCCTTCAGAAAGTATTCATACCAATTTGACTTATTTCGCATTTTGTGTTACAGCCGGAATTCAAAATGGATTATATTGATTTTTCAATTGATTGGACATGATTTGGAAAGGCACATGTCTATATAAGGTCCCGCAATTGACAGAGCATATCAGAACAAAAACCAAGCCATGAGGTCGAAGAAATTGTCCGTAGAGCTCCGATACAGGATTGTGTTGAGGCACAGATCTGGGGAAGGGTACCAAAAAATGTCTGCAGGATTGAAGGTCCTCAAGAACACAGTGGCCTCCATCCTTCTTATATGGAAGAAGTTTGGAACCACCAAGGCTCTTCCTTGAGCTGGCCCGGCCAAACTGAGCAATCGGGGGAGAAGGGCCTTGGTCAGGGAGGTGACCAAGAACTCGATAGTCACTCTGACAGAGCTCCAGAGTTCTTCTGTGGAGATGAGAGAACATTCCAGAAGGACAACCATCTCTGCAGCACTCCATCAATCAGGTGTTTATAATAGTGGCCAGATGGAAGCCACTCCTCAGTAAAAGGTACATGACAGCCCGATTGGACTTTGCCAAAAGGCACCTAAAGGACTCAGACCATGAGAAACAAGATTCCCTGGTCTGATGAAATGAAGATTGAACTCTGGCCTGAATGCCAAGTGCCACGTCTGGAGGAAACCTTGCACCATCTCTACGGTGAAGCATGGTGTTGGCAGCATCATGCTGTGGGGATGTTATCAGAGGCAGGGACTGGGAGACTAGTCAGAGTTGAAGGAAAGATGATCGGAGCAAAGTACAGGGAGATCCTTGATGAAAACTGTTCCAGAGCACTCAGGACCTCAGACTGGGGCGACGGTTCACCTTCCAACAGGACAAATCCCCTAAGCACACAGCCAAGACAACGCAGGAGTGGCTTCGGAACAACCCTCGGAATGTCCTTGAGTGGCCCAGCCAGAGCCCGGACTTGAACCCGATCGAAAATCTCTTGAGAGAACTGAAAATAGCTGTGCAGCAATGCTCCCCATCCATCCTGACAGAGCTTGAGAATATCTGCAGAGAAGAATGGGAGAAACTCCCCAGTCGAAAGTGCTTCAACAAAGTACTGAGTAAAAGGTCTGAATTATTTTGGCAAACATTTCTAAAAACCTGTTTTTGCTTTGTCATTATGGGTTATTGTGTGTAGATTGAGGGGGGGGACAATTTAATAATTTTTATAGGCTGTAACGTAACAAAATGTGGAAAGTGAAGAGGTCTGAATACTTTCCTGAATGCACTGTATTTGTATCCATTCATCAATAGCGTCTCCCAGGTCTTCCTCCCATTTTTGTTTTACATGTTTTGTGTCATCGGGAAAAACCTTGATCAACCCTTAATAGAGCTTAGAAATCACCTTTAGACAGCTTCAGACAGACTTAAAATAGTTTAAATCTTTGAAGCGTCTTGCTTGTCCGAGTGTTTTCTGCACCGAGATAATAGTGTTGTATCTGCGAAAATTCACCTCAGCTCTGTCAGACTGGTCTTCCCTGGCTGCCTGACCCTGCTGAGACCCTGTCACAATCTGATCCTGCTCAGATGAGGCATGACAAACAATTACATTTGTGTACATTTATACGTTTTATTATCCATGAATAGAATCAGTTGAAATTACCATTATTCCCAGATCCCAGAATGTCGCCTACCCATCAACTCAAGCTGGAACTTTGTATCCTATCACTGATTGTTATAATATACTGTGAATGTCATATGAGCTCTGTGGAGTGGTCTTCCCTGGCTGTCTGACCCTGCAGAGACACCTGTCACCATCTGATCCTGCTAAGACATTAGTATAGTGTTGTGTACTGACTGCACCATGACAGTGAAGCCTTTAGAGCTGTTTATACTGTGTCAGTATGAAAAGTAGGGAATTAGCTAGGGAAACTGACAGATCAACAAGGTTACGTTGCTATACTGACTAATAAAACCTCAACTTTTGATTCAGGTCTAGTGTGATTGAGGCAAAAATAATAGCTCATGTTAGTGAGCTAGCTAGCTAAGGCTAACGGTGCTAGCTAATGGTACATCAAGTTACTTCTGTTTAAACAAGACAAAACATTTCCATACACACAACAGCTGTTAGATACTGTAGCTACAGTAGAGCTAAACTGGCTGTGGTAGCTACTTGCTAGCTGCTAGAAGTTCATTCACTTCAGTCGAGAGGGGATGAAACATTAGCTGATGTAACATGTCAGTTATACTACTAGCTCAGCACTGGGAATAATTGTTTTATTCTGTCGAACAGCAGTTAACTTGCCAGCTCGATCATTCAACTAAAGAGTAGCCAGTTTCTGCTCTGCTTGTTTTTACAACTCTGAGAGAAATCGCAACCCAGACAGCAGGTGCCTCTGTTCATCTTTCCTGTGCTGGTCCTATATGCCAGCCTTTCATAAGCATTGCCTTCACACAGCTTGTCCACATGCTCTGTGGTGTCTGTGCGGTCCTAAATCCAGCTGGCTGAAACTGGAAAACAGCCTACCCAATTGTCAGCATGGTCCTAAAACACCGGTGCCATATTTTGTAAGACAGTGCAATAATAAAACTGGAAGGGACTAAGGGTGGTCATGTCCCCAGTGAAAGTTGCGCCCCTGCATGTTATAATTACCTTTGGCAGCGGTTACAGCTGTGTATCTTTCTTGGTAAATCTCTTAAGAGCTTTGCACACATGGATTGTACAATATTTGCATTAGTCTTTAAAGAATTCTTCAAGCTCTGTCAAGTTGGCTGTTAATTATTGCTAGCCTGCCATTTTCAAGTCTTGCCATACATTTTCAAGCCAATTTCTTCCAAAACTGGAACTAGGCCACTCGGGAACATTCAAAATCTTCTTGCTAAGCAACTCGTGTATATTTGGCCTTGTGTTTTAGGTTATAGACCTGCTGAAAGGGGAATTTGTCTCCCAGCGTCTGTTGGAACGCAGACTGAACCAGGTTTTCATCTAGGATTTTGCCTGTGCTGAGCTCTATTCTGTTTCTTTTTATCCTAAAAAAAACTCCCTAGTCCTTGCAGATGACAAGCATACCCAGAACATGATGCAGCCACCATCATGCTTGGCAATATGAAGATTGGTACTCAGTGATGTGTTGTGTTCGATTTGCCACAAACATAATGCTTTGTATTCAGGACATAAAGTTAATTTCTTTCACATTTTATGCAGTTTTACTTTAGTGCCTCATTGCAAACATGGTGCATGTTTTGGAAAACATTTTATTCTGTACAGGCTTCATTCTTTCCGATCTGTAGGTACTCCACAAAACTAACCTAAATGACAATGTTGTTGATCCATCCTCAATGTTCTCCTATCACTGCCATTAAACTCTGTAACGGTTTTAAAGTCACCGTTGGCTTCATGTTCATATCCCTGAGTTGTTTCCTTCCTCTCTGGCAACTGAGTTAGTAAGGACGCCTATATCTTTGTAGTGACTGGGTGTGTTAATACACCATCCAAAGTGTAATTAATAACGTCACTGTGCTCAAATGGATATTCAGTGTCTGCTTTTTTTATTTTTACCCATCTACCAATAGGTGCCCTTCTTTGCAGGGCATTGGAAAACCTCACTGGTCTTTGTGGTTAAATCTGTGTTTGAAATTCACTGCTCGACTGAGGGACCTTACGGATAATTGTATGTGTGGGGTACAGAAATTAGGTAGTCATTCAAAAAGCAATGTTAAAACACTAGTATTGCACACAGAGAAGGTCCATGCCAGTTATGTGACTTGTTAATCACATTTTTACTCCTGAACTTATTTAAGCTTGCCATAACAAAGGGGTTGAATACTTATTGACTTAAGACATTTCAGCTTTATAATTTTTTATTACACTGAACAAAAATATAAACTCAACATGCAACAATTTCAAAGGTTTTGCTGAGTTACAGTTCATATAAGGAATTTAAATTGAAATAAATGCATTAGGTCATAATCTATGGATTTCACATGATGGTAATACAGATATGCATCTGTTGGTCACAGATACCTAAAAAAAACGTGGATCAGAAAACCAGTCAGTATCTGGCGTGCCCACCATTTGCCTCATGCAGCGTGACACATCTTCTTTGCATAGGCTTTGATCAGGCTTTTGATTGCGGCCTGTGAAATGTTGTCCCACTCCTCTTCAATGGCTGTGCGAAATTGCTGGATATTGCCGGAAACTGGAACACGCTGTTCTACATGTCAATCCAGAGCATCCCAAACATGCTCAATGGGTGACATGTCTGGTGAGTATGCAGGCCATTGAAGAACATTTTCAGCTTCATGGAATAGTGTACAGATCCTTGTGACATGGGGCCATGCATTATCATGCTGAAGCATGAGGTGATGGCGGCGGATGAATTGCACTACAATGGGTCTCAGGATCTTGTCACAGTATCTCTGTGCATCCTAATAGCCATCGATAAAATGCAATTATGTTTATTGTCTGTAGCTTATGCCTGCCCATACCAAAACCCCACTGCCACCATGGGGCACTCTGTTTACAACGTTGACATCAGCAAACTGCTCGCCCACACGCTGCAATACACGCTCTCTGCCATCTACCCGGTTCAGTTGAAACCGGGATTCATCCGTGAAGAGCAGAATTCTCCAGTGTGCCAGTGGCCATCGAAGGTGAGCATTTGCCCACTGAAGTTGGTTTTGATGCCGAACTGCAGTCAGGTTAAGACCCTGGTGAGAACGATGAGCATGCAGATGAGCTTCCCTGAGACTGTTTCTGACAGTTTGTGCAGAAATGTTTGGTTGTGCAAACCCACAGTTTCATCAGCTGTCCGGCGGGTGGCTGGTCGCAGGTGAAGAAGCCGGGTGTGGAGGTCCTGGGCTGGCGCGTTAGAAATGGTCTGCGGTTGTGAGGTCGGTTGGACGTACTGCAAAATTCTCTAAAACAATGTTGGAGGAGGCTTATGGTAGAGAAATTAACATTCAATTCTGTGACTACAGCTCTGGTTGACATTCTTGCAGTCAGCATGCTAATTGCATACTCCCTAAAAAGTTGAGACATCTGTGGCATTGTGTTGTGTGAGAGAACTGCACATTTGGCCTTTTATTGTCCCCAGCACAACATGCACCTGTCTAATGATCATGCTGTTTCAGCTTCTTCATATGCCATACCTGTCAGGTGGATGGATTATCTTGGGAAAAGAGAAAAACAAATCATTTCTGGGATCTTTTTATTTCAGCTCATGAAACATGGGACTTTACACTTTACATCTTGCATTTATATTTTTGTTCAGTATAATTTGTAGGTATTTCTAAATACATAATTCCACTGACACAAAATCTCAATTAATTCCACTGACACAAAATCTCAATTAATCTATTTTAGATGTAGGCTCTAACACAACCAAATATGAAAAAGTAAAAGGGTGTGAATACTTTCTCTAGGCACTGTACGTATCGTGGGATTGAGAAACCCACCTACCTATACCCTAAAGTCCCTCCATACCTTAGACACACTATGGCAGTGGCACTGTTTAGCCAGACATTCCGTGTACAGTACTGTGTGTCTTTTCTGCTGTGAGACTTGTCTATAGTGGGACTTCCATCTGCCCGTAGTAGGTCCTTATTAAACATTATTGATTGTGTGGCACTCTTTGTACTGGTATTAATTGGATGACTTTATTCTGGTGGACTAGGACTGGGGTGAACTGGCATTCAGGATCACCGGTTAGTAGAATGTCTGTTGATATAATCAAATAGTCGGTTACGCGTTTCAATGTAGGAAGCCCCCTCAGCAATGTGACTTGTATTACTTTCTTACAATAATACTCCGATTTTTAGGAAGTTTGCTAATGACGCTATTCAATTTTATTCAATTATCCATGTTATTCCACAGACCAGATCTGGAGAAGTATACGGTAATTATATCCTTCTACAATAGCACAGCAGGCAGGACTCAAACCCACTCCCAGATGAAGACTTACATTTGGATGGCAGGCACAAGTGAGCAGAATTGAATCTTGTGAAAGCATCTATATTATCCTCCTGTTCTCACCCACCCACTAATAGTGCTTTAATAGCATAATTAACGATCCTGTCCCTTTGACAAGCAGGGGAGTGGGGTACAGTAATGATGTAGAAATACATGATCTATCTTTACTGCCCGGGAGGGTAACTAAGTACCCCATAAAAATTCTCCGGAGCCGGGCTTTGCTGTCATGACTCGCTCCCCAAACAGGCACTGAATCATCCTCTCCTCCATTCCTCCTAAAAACCTCCCAATAGCCCACCTGCCCTGTCATAAAGGGGCCTGGGCCTGTTCCAAGGCTAATAGGACTGCTGCAGCCTCTCCTGTCCCAATGCACACCAGCACAGCTGTTAATGGTCAAAAGACAAAGTTAGCTACAGGTAGTTCACAGCGATGCTCAAACTAAACCTGACCCTGTCCTCATTGGTGTCCGTGTTCTGCTTTAGCTAAGCCTAACTTGGCATCTATTTGGAATTGGCCACCCATCTGTACCTGGTTTCCCCAGATCTAAATTCATCTCCAATAAAAAGCAACTCTAGAAAAACCAGTTCAGTGAGACAGGTCCTTGGGGGATTATTTATTATACTGCATGCAGGGCTGGAGGAGTGTTGGTACTGTACTTTCATATTTTACCACTAGGGGTAGTAAAAGCCCTGTCAGAAATGTTCCACTACCCAGCCATTCAGTATGCCAGGGATCATCAACTATGTACATTTTCCCCAGATTTTTCTCCCTTGAGTGGCTGGTCAGGGGACCGGAACATAATTCTAAAACATTTGGAGATTGCAAATTGACCGCAAGAAGCCCAAACAGATATATTTTACTAAACACAATCATTTTTTACCTTGCTTACATTTGCATACAACCATATATACTGAGTGTAAAAAACATTAGGAACACCTTCCTAATATTGAGTTGCTCTCCCCACCTACAGAACAGCCTCAATTCGTCGGGGGATGGCATTTACAAGATGTCGAACGCGTTCCACAGGGATGCTGGCCAATGTTAACTCCAATGCTTCCCATAGTTTCCCATGTCAAGTTGGCTGGATGTCCTTTGGGTGGTGGACCATTCTTGATACACACAGGAAACTGTTGACGGTGACAAACACAGCAGCCTTGCAGTTTCTGACACACACATACCAGTCCGTCTGGCACCTACTACCATACCCTGTTCAAAGGCACTTAAATCTTTTGTCTTGCCCATTCACCCTCTGAATGGCACATATACACAATCCATGTCTCAATTGTCTCAAGGCTTAAAAATCCTTCTTTAACCCGTCTCCTCCGCTTCATCTATACTGATTGAAGTAGATTTAACAAGTGACATCAATAAGGGGTCATAGCTTTCACCAGGATTTACCTGGTCAGTCTATTTCATGAAAAGAGCAGGTGTTCCTAATGTTTTGTAAACTAAGTGTATATCTATATTATGCGTGAGAATACTTTGGAACAGATTTCCAAAATAAATCTAAATATTGCTCAGAAAACTTGGGGGGCCAAATAAAATCATCCGCGGACCGCCAGTTGGGGAACCCTGCAGTACGCTGTAGCTCTTTATTGTATTGCCAATTGATCACCAAGTGTAATTATTTGTGTGTGATTTGGTCTTGGTGGATACATTGACTGTAGTGGAGAGGTGTGAACCACTGGTTGATTGAGGGAAGTTCGATAACTTAATTGTCAGTGAAGGCATTGAGGAGAAAAGTCTCCCAGCGTCTGGAAAACTAGCATACTCCAGTGAATCTACTGAGCTGCAGGTGTAGCAGTAGGTCTGTCCTGAGAGGATGTATGTAGACTGGCATTGTCCCATTTAGACCCAGAGAAAAACCTATTCTATTTGGACTAGATTAGGGAAATATACAGTGCATTTGGAAAGTATTCAGACACCTTGACTTTTTCCACATTTTGTTACGTTACAGCCTTATTCTAAAATTGACAATAAATAATCATCATCAATCTACACACAATACCCCATAATGACAAAGCGAAAACAGGTTTGTAGAAATGTTTGCACATTTATTAAAAATCAAAAACATAACTTAGCCTTCCCTGTAGCTCAGTTGGTAGAGCATGGTGTTTGCAATGCCAGGGTTGTGGGTTCGATTCCCACGGGGGGCCAGCACAGAAATGAAATGTATGAAGTTGTATGAAATGTATGCATTCACTACTGTAAGTCGCTCTGGATAAGAGCGTCTGCTAAATGACTTAAATGTAAATGTTATTTTGATAGATTCAGACCTTTTGCTATGAGACTTGAAATTGAGCTGATAAATTCAACTGATTGGACATGATTTGGAGTGGCACAGACCTGTCTATACAGTTGAAGTCGGAAGTTTACATACACCTTAGCCAAATACATTTATCCTCAGTTTTTCACAATTCCTGACATTTAATCCTAGTAAAAATTCCCTGTCTTAGGTCAGTTAGGTTCACCACTTTATTTTAAGAATGTGAAATGTCAGAATAATAGTAGAGAATTATTTATTTCAGCTTTTATTTCTTTCATCACATTCCCAGTGGGTCAGAAGTTTACATACACTCAATTAGTATTTGGTTCCATTGCCTTTAAATTGTTTAACTAGGATCAAACGTTTCGGGTAGCCTTCCACAAGCTTCCCACAATAAGATGGGTGAATTTTGGCCCATTCCTCCTGACAGAGCTGGTGTAACTGAGTCAGGTTTGTAGGCCTCCTTGCTCGCGCACACTTTCAGTTCTGCCCACAAATTTTCTATGGAATTGAGGTCAGGGCTTTGTGATGGCCACTCCAATACCTTGACTTTGTTGTCCTTAAGCCATTTTGCCACAACTTTGGAAGTATGCTTGGGGTCATTGTCCATTTGGAAGACCCATTTGCGACCAAGCTTTAACTTCCTGACTGATGTCTTGAGATGTTGCTTGAATATATCCACACCAGTCCCTCCTGCAGCAAAGCACCCCCACAACATGATGCTGCCACCCCTGTGCATCACGGTTGGGATGGTGTTCTTCGGCTTGCAAGCCTCCCCCTTTCTCCTCCAAACATAACTATGGTCATTATGGCCAAACAGTTCTATTTTCGTTTCATCAGACCAGAGGACATTTCTCCAAAAAGTACGATCTTTGTCCCCATGTGTAGTTGCAAACCGTAGTCTGGATTTTTTATGGCAGTTTTGGAGCAGTGGTTTCTTCCTTGCTGTGCGGCCTTTCAGGTTATGTCTATATAGGACTCGTTTTACTGTGGATATAGATACTTTTGTACCTGTTTCCTCCAGCATCTTTACAAGGCTGCTGTTCTGGGATTGATTTGCACTTGTCGCACCAAAGTACGTCCATCTCTAGGAGACAGAACGCGTCTCCTTCCTGAGCGGTATGATGTCTTCGTGGTCCCATGGTGTTTATACTTGCATACTATTGTTTGTACATATGAACGTGGTATCTTCAGGCGTTTGGAAATTGCTCCCAAGGATGAACCAGACTTGTGGAGGTCTACAATTTTTTTTCTGAGGTCTTGGCTGATTTCTTTTGATTTTCCCATGATGTCAAGCAAAGAGGCACTGCATTTGAAGGTAGGTCTTGAAATTCATCCACAGGTACACCTCCAATTGGCTCAAATGATATCAATTAATCTATCAGAAGCTTCTAAAGCCTTGACATTTTCTGGAATTTTCCAAGCTGTTTAAATGCACAGTCAACTTAGTGTATGTAAACTTCTGACCAACTGGAATTGTGATACAGTGAATTATAAGTGAAATAATCTGACTGTAAACAATTGTTGGAAAAATTACTTGTGTCATGCACAAGGTAGATGCCATTGGAACACAGGAGTGATGGTTGCTGATAATGGGCTTCTCTACGCCTATGTAGATATTCCATAAAAAATCTGCTGTTTCCAACTACAATGTTAATGTTGTAAATGACTAATATCTACACTATTTCTGATCAATTTGATGTTATTTTAATAGCCCAAAAATTTGCTTTTCTTTCAAAAACAAGGACATTTCTAAGTGACCCCAAACCTTTAGTGTAAGTATTCAGACCCTTTGCTGTGAGACTCGCAATTGAGCTCAGGTGCATCCTGTTTTCATTGATCATCCTTGAGATGTTTCTACAACTTGATTGGAGTCTACCTGTGGTAAATTTAATTGATTGTACATGATTTGGAAAGGCACACACCTGTCTATGTAAGGTCCCACAGTTGACAGTGCATGTCAGAGCAAAAACCAAGCCATGAGGTCGAAGGAATTGTCCGTAGAGCTCCGAGACAGGATTGTGTCGAAGCCCCTAAAGGACTGTCAGACCATAAGAAACAAGATTCTCTGGTCTGATGAAACCAAGATTGAATTCTTTGGCCTGAATGCCAAGCGTCACGTCTAGAGGAAACCTGGCACCATTCCTACGGTGGGGCATGGTGGTGGCAGCATCATGATGTGGGGATGTTTATCAGCGGCAGGGACTGGGAGACTAGTCAGGATCGAGTGAAAGATGAACTGAGCAAAGTTTTTTATTTATTTATTTATTTTACCAGGTAAGTTGACTTAGAACATATTCTCATTTACAGCAACGATCTGGGGAATAGTTTCAGGGGATAGGAAGGGGATGAATGAGCCAATTGTAGTCTTCCCTGTGGCTCAGTTGGTAGAGCATGGTGTTTACAACGCCAGCATGGTGTGTGCAACGCCAGGGTTGTGGGTTCGATTCCCATGGGGGGCCAGTACAATTTATTTTTAATAAAAAATAAAAAATGCATGAAATGTATGCATTCACTACTGTAAGTCGCTCTGGATAAGAGCATCTGCTAAATTACTAAAATGTAAAATGTATATGTAAGCTGAGGATGATTAGGTGGCCGTGATGGTATGAGGGCCAGATTGGGAAGTACAGAGAGATCCTTGATGAAAACCTGCTCCAGAGCACTCAGGACCTCAGACTGGGGTGAAGGTTCACCTTCCAACAGAACAATGACCCTAAGCACACAGCCAAGACAATGCAGGAGTAGCTTCGGGACAAGTCTTTGAATTTCCTTGAGTGGCCCAGCCAAAGCCCGGACTTGAACCCGATCGAACATCTCTGGAGAGAACTGAAAATAGCTGTGCAGCGACGCCCCCCATCCATCCTGACAGAGCTTGAGAGGATCTGCAGAGAATAACGGGAGCAACTCCCCAAATACAGATTTGCCAAGCTTGTAGCGTCATACCCAAGAAGACTCAAGTCTGTAATCGCTACCAAAGGTGCTTCAACAAAGTACTGGGTAAAGGGTCTGAATACTTATGTTATATTTATGCATATTTCCTTTTTAAAACATTTTCAAAAAATATCTAAAAACTGTTTTTGCTTTGTCATTATGGGTTATTATGTGTAGGTTGATGAGGGAAAAACACAATTTTAATCAATTTTACAGTAAGGCTGAAACAAAATGTGGAAAAAGTCAAGTGGTCTGAATACTTTCCCGAATGCACTGTAGCTATAATTTGAAGTCGTTCAATTTGATTGAACATTTGCTACATTGCGTAATGGTTTGTATTGAACGACACGTTTCCCCAAAACGTTCTTCAAGATTCTTGTCGGTGTGGTGGGGTGTGGCTTGAAGCAAAGAGTGATGTATTTAAAGGGAATTGGCCATACTGAGAACGTCCCCCAACCCACAGCCCAACCCGCTGCTCAGAACACCAACGTTTCTGTTTAATTAAACATTACGGTACATTTTTTTGTTCTGAACGTAGCCCAGCAGATGTGTCATTTGTATCTATACACATTATATGAAAGCAATAAGGTTTCACCCTTAAAGTAAGACAGTTGCTCACCTATTGGCATGTGTATGTTTACATGTATGTGCATTTGTTTGTGTGGTTACTCTACCATATGAAGCCTCAGCACAACCATCATATGGCACGATACTAACCGCTTGAGGAGTGAGACATGAGTCGAGTCACCTTCAATGTTGCATTGATATTCCAGTCAGCCAGTTGATGATGTCATTAGTTCACAGAGCTGGGTGGCAGCCTTGCCTGCAGTCAACTTTTTAATCTTCCAACCTACCCAATGTTCCACCAACGTGATTAGACAAAAAGAGTTTGGCTTGTACCTCTTTTTCTCTCATTATGGCTATTTGCCTTTCACAGTAATGGTATTTCTGTTTCCTGGGAGATACATTTTACCCAAAGAATTGTTCATAACTTCAACAGGATATTACCTGCATGTGCCTCACAGGTGTTTCAGAAAAGTGGTTCCCTAATGCATCTTGTCTGGGAACCACTTTTGCCCCTTTTTTTGGGCTTGTCATTATTTGTCGGTCTGTGTTTTCTGTATAACATTAACATCATTACTCAGAGTGGTGCTTCTACACCTGCATTGCTTGCTGTTTGGAGTTTTAGGCTGGGTTTCTGTACAGCACTTTGAGATATCAGCTGATGTAAGAAGGGCTATATAAATACATTTGATTTGATTTTTGATTTTGAGTGGTGAACAGGCTGTACAACCTATGCTATAACTAAATGTAGTACTTTACAGTCAAATTTCATGGTAATGTAGTAGTTTTGTGATGCCTAAAAACACAAGCTAGGAAGAACTTTAAATGTTAGGCTTAAACGCCATGACTTTTCTGATGAATTATTGGTGGGTGTCACCAGTGTGTGCCTACGTGAATGCGTAAGTGTGTGTACCATGTGTGTGCTTACAGTATATGTGTGATTGAGGAGGTGTAGTTTAGAAATCACCTCGGCGACCTGCCCATAGTGACTTGGCAGATGTGAGGTGCGGAACAGCTGCTCAACTCTAAATCGGGCATCCCATCCTTCTCCCATCCTCCCCTCTCTGCCTTTGCGTTCCCGTGGAGTGCAATGTCAGCCACGCTGGAGTAATCATTCATTATCCACAGCCTCATCCCTCTACCTCGCTCTCTCTCTTTCGCTCTCTTTCTCCAGTTCGCCATCCATCCCTCTCTCTACCTATTCCCGTCTTCCCATTGCTCCTACAGAAGGTCAAAAAGAACAGAATGGTCTGTGTGTGCATCTGTGCACATGTATGTCTGCACCAGTGTGTGGGAGTGGCCAATGCATGTGGTGTTATACTGTACACAACCAAATAGGATGGGGAGTAACCACCCAAAGTAGGCGGTTCTGTGTCTATAAATAAGTGGTGTGGGTTATTTGGGAGCCGGTGGGTAAATGTGTGGAGGGGTAAGTCACTCACTTGACTGAGTGTAAATAACAGCTTGAGGTCCTGGTGGAGAACAGAGTGCTTTAAGCAGAGAGAGAGGGGATGAAGACAGGGGTGGAAAAATAAGAGCTGCACTGACCCACTTCTACTCCTTACAGACCCTTGGGGGTGTGTATGGTGTGTGTATGAGGAAGTGTTTGGAGTGGGAGCATTGTGTGTGTGTGTGTGTGTGTGTGTGTGTGTGTGTGTGTGTGTGTGTGTGTGTGTGTGTGTGTGTGTGTGTGTGTGTGCACTTGCACAGTTGGTGTGCAAGCATGCTCCTGTATGCGCCACATTTCCCTCACTCAGATCACCATATCCCAGCTCCCCCTTTCCAACACACTCTAGCTATGATTTAATATCATATTCCCTGCACTTTGTTCCAGGGAATGCAGTCAGTGCCAGCGCTCTTTATTAACTTGCAGGGAAGGATACAGATTGGCTCCAAACAAGCTAAGACGGCCAATCCCTCATAGCAGAGCAGTGGAACCCCCAATCCACGTCCCAGTCACAACCTCATTACATGAACCAGTGGGCTTTTCCATTGCCACATGTCAGATAGGACGTTACTACAGACCGATAGTGCTGGTGTAGATTGAGCTGTGGCCTGTGGTCCCTGGATGCATGTGAAGTGGTTCACACACCATGACACACATCCCTGACCTGTTCCACTGTAGCTATATCACTGTAGTAAATTATGAGCTCTGTTGCATTGGCTATAAAATAGTAGTTGTCCATACAAAATCACTAGGTCATTTGAAAGTACTGTGTGTCCATAGTCACTTGGCCATAAGAAATCAGTTGGAAGTACAGTCCAGATAACCCTATAACTGATACCTGCAGTATGGACAAACAAATACTGCTTAGCACCCTGCCTATACACACACACACACACACACACACACACTTCTCAATAGCTTGTGGTGGTGTGTGACGGATGGCTGGTCATTAGTCGTCCTTACATAGATCAGCCTGCCTCAGTCAGCCTGTTTACATTGATCCACAGGGTGAGAGCACTGATTGGATTCGGCCGGCCGACCAGCCGTGTGTGGGTTGTGTGCGTGTGCCTCATCAACCTTGTAGCTTTCAAAGTGCAATGTGTGTGTTCATGCAAGTGTGTGTTCCTGACAGTGTGCTCAGACAGTGTCTTTGATACCCTTGTTACTTTGTGAAGGATATTCAAACTATCGATGCTGGGTATGAGCTGCCTGGATATTAGGTATTCAGTACACACCCCACAGTTTTCAGTGCAGGCAGCGTGAACAGACTAAATTGAGCTGGGATATGCAGGGGGAGAATTCATGACAAAATCGGTCACTTGCCATTTGTCTTTGATACTTCAACCACAGCCTTTTTACTATTCCCAAATATCACTGGATGATTGAGATATGGGACAGAGGGCTGAACACGGCCCTGAGGTAACAGGAGTTTGCAGTAGCAGGGTTTGTCTTCGTATTGACTATGGAGATTTATCTGTGGGGCAGAGCGATTTTGGACAAACCCGGTGTTTCAGCAAATAATAGTAGCTCTGTCACTGCTGCTCCCAGGCAACAATTAACACGGATTAATCACATTGATTTAGACCCATCTCTCTCTCCTGGCTAGTGCTCTGTTACTCGGTTCTTCTTCTTCTCTTTCTTGCTCTCTGCCTTTCTACCTGTGATACATCGATTGATCTTGGGCTAAATCTCATTAATAGGGTGTTAATTGCCTCCTCTCACCTCTGTCCTACAGGCCATGGTGAAGATGTCCTGTATTCATTAATGACCAGCGTGGTCTTCTGAGTCTTCAGACTGTAGCTTTTGTTCCAGCTTCAACACTACTTGAACCACCTGCAATAGGGAACTAACAAGCCTGCTTCTGTATTCCCTTATACACGTGCTTTTTGCTGCAGCAGGACTCCAGCCTTCCTCCTTTACCCCTCCACATAGGGACTACTAGTACGACAGTGGCCGTGTGGAAGAGGTAGCACTTCCACCAGCAGCCACCGAGAGGCGCTGCTGCTCAACCACTGGAACTTGAACTAGCGGACAGGCGACGGCTTCAGCTGCTCACTTCGGTGCTTCAGCTGTCTCTTCTTCAATCCACTGCAGTTCGACTTTTCCACCCAAACTCCCCCTCTCAACATATCTCTGTCTCTCTAAGGGTTCCAAAAGGGTATTTCGGCTGTCCCCATAGGACAGGTATTCCCAAACTGGGGTACACACAATGCCATCAAGGGTACGCCAAATACAAATGTGATTCACATTTATATTTTCCAACGGGGCTATACATTTGGGTGAGGTTTTTTTCTCGCCAGAATAGTATCACATTAACCATTACTCTCTAATGGGAATTCCACTAACGGTCCGTATGTAGCCAAAACGTAGCTGCTGCTCATGTTGGTATCTGTACTGATGGCGCTAAAGCCATGACAGGGAGACATAGTGGAGTGGTAATGCGCGTGCAAGCAGTTGGGTACACTGCAACATCCACCGAGAGAGTCTTGCTGCCAAGGGAATGCCTGACAGCTTGAAAGACGTTTTGGACACTACAGTGAAAGTGGTTAACTTTGTTAAAACAAGGCCCCTGAACTCTTGTGTATTTTCTGCACTATGCAATGATATGGGCAGCGACCATGTAACGCTTTTATAACATACAGAAGTTCACTGATTATCAAAGGGCAAAGTATTGACACGTTTTTATTAATTAAGAGATGAGCTTAAAGTTTTCTTTACTGACCATCATTTTCACTTGTCTGACCGCTTGCATGACGAGTTTCTCATACGACTGGCCTATCTGGGTGATGTTTTTTCTCGCCTGAATGATCTGAATCTAGGATTACAGGGACTCTCCGCAACTATATTCAATGTGCAGGACAAAATTGAGGCTATGATTAAGAAGTTGGAACTCTTCTCTGTCTGCATTAACAAGGACAACACACAGGTCTTTCCATCATTGTATGATTTTTTTGTGTGCAAATGAACTCAAGCTTACGGACAATGTCAAATGTGATATAGCGAAACACCTGGAATAAGTTGGGTGCGCAATTACGCAGGTACTTTCCTGAAACGGACTACAAACTGGATTCGTTATCTCTTTCATGCCCTGCCTCCAGTCCACTTACCCATATCTGAACAAGAGAGCCTCATCGAAATTGCAACAAGCGGTTCTGTGAAAATTGAATTTAATGAGAAACCACTGCCAGATTTCTGGATTGGGCTGCGCTCAGAGTATCCTGCCTTGGCAAATCGCGCTGTTAAGGCACTGATGCCCTTTGCAAACACGTACCTATGTGAGAGTGGATTCTCGGCCCTCACTAGCATGAAAACTAAATACAGGCACAGACTGTGTGGAAAATGATTTAAGACTGAGATTCTCTCCAATACAACCCAACATTTGCAGAGTTATGTGCATCCTTTCAAACACACCCTTCTCATTAACCTGTGGTGCGTTATTCACCATTTTTGATGAACAAATAAGGTTTATATGTAAGATGGTTAAATAAAGAGCAAAATTATTGATTATTATTATTTGTGCCCTGGTCCTATAAGAGCTCTTTGTTACTTCTCATGAGCCAGGTTGTGACAAAAACTCACACTCATTCTTATGTTGAATAAATGTATCGTATAGTGTGTGTGTGTGTGGCAGGCTTACAATGATGGCAAAAAACAACATTTGAGAGTGCGCTGACCCTAGTGCTAGAGGGGGTACGCAGCTGGAGGTTGAATGTTTTGAAGGGGTACGGAACTATAAAAAGTTTGGGAACCACTTCCATAGGAGAACCCTTTTTGATTCCAGGTAGAACCCTTTTGAGTTCCATGTAGAACCCTCCATAGAAAGGGTTCTACATGGAACCCCAAAAAGTTATATCTGAAACCAAAACGGATCTACCTAGAATCAAAAAGTGTTCTTCAAAGGGTTCTCCTATGGGGACAGCCGAAGAACCCTACTAGGTTCAAGATGGCACCTTTTTTTCTTAGTGTACAGGTATGATTCCTGTGTTCTCTCTGTTATATTTAGAGATGAAAGGTGAGTCTGTCAATCTCCTACATTGATTAACAGCAACAGCATGTGGATGGAGGAGAAGGTCATTGACAGGTGTAGGTGTTGAGTTTATGAACTGATGCTTTAAACCAATTTTGAACCTTTGGAAAAACGAATCAAAACCTATATTCAACCCGTGAGTAACAGTGTGGGGGCTAGTCTGAGTAAAACTGAGGGAAGGTTTCTGACAAATTCTGTATTCAGCTGAAGCCATCCAGTTACATGCATCTTGTGGGGTTGTTGAGCTCTATTATACAGATCAGAGGGATTGGTAAAGATTCGCTATGTAGGTTAAACATCACATTTGCCACTGTTACTTTAATTACATTCACAGATAATGTCACGTTTAGATGGTACCTGGTAGACTGCATACCGGAAGTCATTGTTTTCAATGAGAGCGCAACGGTAAATGCCGTCAGCCGCCACCGTAGACAGGACATGGCGCTAAAGTTCAAGTAATTCAACTTTTGGCGTAGCGTTGTTTTCTACCGGATGTTGATTTGCACTGATTGTTTACTGAAGTCACCATAGCAACATATACCGTCGTCCTGGCTTGCTTTTGCCGTCACCCTCTTTCTTGCATTCTTGTCCCGCTATGCCGAAAGGTATGACAGCTTCTAAATGCAGCGTAGCCCTGTGTATTCCTCACGTCTTTCTTATAGTACATTTTTAACAGTGCTTTTACTGCGTCACAAATTCCGTTTTCTCTTGTCATTCACTCTCTCTGTCTATGTCTCTCGCTCTGTCTCTCTCTGTCTCTCTAACACTTCACTTAAAAGCTCTGTGCTGGGGCAAAACAATGGAACGCGTGGAATACCATGGCATGAGAGATAATCTCTGATCGCAGTTCCCCTTTAACCTGTCATGATATTGAAAGGAAAATCTAATTTGCGTGTGGCAGGGCAGGAACAGGAATGGTGTCAGTAAGCGGATTAGGACAATACACCCGGCTGCCTGTCACATTGGCCTCTCTCAGGGGATCCTGGCGGGCACAACGATGCATCTCTTATCTTGTGTTTAATCTCCTGTATTTATCAGTCTTTCTCTTTTCTCCTATTGATCACTATATATTTCTAGCTTACTTTTGTTTTGTCGATCGCTCTCTCCCTGTCTCTCTCTGTCTGTGTCTTTCTCTTTTCCTGCCTGGCTCCTGCTAGTTGCTCTTCCAACTCCCTTGCTCACCCGTAGCCCACTTGTAGATGTATAGTTCAACTCCCAGACATCGACGGGTTAATCTGATCTAAATTGCCTCCCCATGTCCAGCTGTAGAATGACTTCCTGAGGCAATCAGAAGTAACTATACCTTCCCTTGAAATGCAGTCTGACTTAGAATGAGATCTAAGAAGTCCTGAGGTGTTTCATTGTGTCGAGGGCTGATTGGTAATGTGGTCTAATTGATCTTTCTTTTTAGTGTTCTTCTTGGCCCTGACGCCGTCCTCAGTTGCCTCTTCTTCGATCTTCATTTCCTCAGTGATCTGGCTACTGCACGGGACGACTGCAATGCAGCTAAAACAATGAACAGCTAAACAAGTTTGATATAAAGTTGAAAGGGTTGCTACTTGCTATAGGTCTTGTCTTGTCAGGCAGGCCTGGCTGTTTAAGAGTTGAAAGTGTTTCTCTGTTGTCATGAGTGAGATGAGGCCAGAGAGCAGAGCGCTGAACACTGGGCTTCTTCTGACAGCTTAGGGAAATGCTTTGCTCACCACCTGTCTCAGTCCGGATACTGCAGAACGGAGGGAGAGCAGGGAGAGAGAGAGTGAGAGAGATGGAACGAGCGGGAGAGAGAAAAGAAGCGAGGGAAAAGGAGAGAGAGTCCATTGTTCTATGCTCTGATCCTCCTGGCCTTTCAACAGAACCAGGCACGCAAAGTACAAAGAGAATTTCAAAGCATGTAGATGCAGTATAAACAAACACGCATATACTGTAAGCCTACATATACACACAGACATTCACCCATAAGGATTATACAGAATACCCACGCATTTACGCAGAACACAACACACAGCCCACATGCATGCCACTGAGTGGAGCTGACATATAGTACTAACGTACTGTGACATGCAAACACAAGGGAATGAATACGTTTCCATCAAGCCGGCTCGCTCTTCCCACCTGTCTCTTGTAAACAGTAGTGTCTTGCTCATGTACTGTAGCTCCATGCTTTAGCCCCTTTATACAGATCTAACAGGCGCTTTCCATTGGGCATTAGCCCTCATATCTCACCTCACTCTCACACATTCCCTTAGCATGAGGCCCGGGGCTGCAGGTGAACGAATGGCACCCAAAGCCCTCTGTGCATCAATTTAATAAATATAACATTGGCTTCGAAGCCTTGCATTTAATCTAAGAGCAGTGTGGTAATATCCGCTATGTTATAGCATTGGGTCAGCAGTAAGAGACTAGAGAAATTAATCTTAGAAGCTAGAGGTGGTACAGCTAGTCTGGATGTCAGGTTCCTGCCTCTGTGTCTGTATGAGCCAGCACTGTTGTCACTGTCTCACCCTAAAAACAGTCATTGACACTTCAGTTCACTAGCACAGACATGATTGGACACCGTGGTTGTGATTGGTAGGTCCAAACTGTAAATTGGGCAGCTAGACAGAGACCTGGTCAGGTCACCACGTGTCCTCGCGGGCCATTTCCCCTCTGTCTGGTATGCACACACACACACACACGCAGGTTGGCGTTTATTGTCATGAATCTTGCCCTGGAGGCAGAACTGAGCGATTTCTGCTAGATGGGACAGTTGCAAAGTCAAAATTGTCTATTGTAAAAATTCATGAAATCAAACATTAGCTTTTTTGGTTTTAATTTAAGGTTAGGGTTAGGTATTAGGGTTAGCAGTGTGGTTAGGTTTAAAATCTGATTTTATGACTTTGTGGCTGTGCCAGCTAGTGACCACTCTGCAGAGTTGCCTCCAGGGCAAGATTCATGGCAATAAATGCCAACCTGCCACACACACTACACTGTGCTGCCTCCGAGGCCAGGGTGACAGGCAATTAGTGGTGTTTTTAATGGCTGTCTGTGGATGTGATGCAGCCCCATCCCCCAGCAGTCCCATGTCACAGCCCATCCTGATAACCGTGTGACCACTGGAGCGCTGCAGCAGTATGGGCCAGGCTGGGCAGTCTGTGAACATTTAGTATTTCAAGAGATATTCAGCCATGGGGATGGTTGGATAGATTGGGTGGATGGAACACACAAGATATACTGTATATTGTATAAGCCTGTACAGTAACAGAACTCATACTGTACAGTGTATGCCAAACTCTCACGTGCGTACAATGTACTTCTATCCAAAATGTTGTAGCTTATTTTGTATGTAAGCTAATGGATTTATCCCCCAGTCAAAGCTTTACTCTCATCAGTAAATTTGGTTTACGGCAGCACCGTGAGACAGAGAATAGCAGTCTCTGACAGGTTTTAGTTATTGAGTGCAGTAATCCCCAGCAATTAAGAGAAATGAGATGTATGTCTTTTCATGGGGAGATAATGTTTCTCTCTCCCACTGAAAAGCTGATTCTTTTTGAAAGCCTGCTTCTTTCAGTCAGGGTCAGAAGTCTGAGATACATTTGTGTCTATTGTATTATCCATGAACCAAGGATTCCGTTCTTGTTTCCCCTCCTCTGAAACTAGGCTGGCAACTTCTTTGCCCAGCAATTCATCATGGCTCGCAACACAAGTAATGTTGATTATGCTAGCCCAGCACGTACACTATATATACAAAAGTATTCCAATTAGTGGATTTCTTCCATTTCAGCCACACCAGTTGCTGACAGGTGTATACAATCGAGCACACAGCCATGCAATCTCCATAGACAAACATTGGCAGCAGAATGGCCTTACTGAACAGCTCAGTGACTTTCAACGTGGCACCGTCATAGTATGTCACCTTTCCAACAAGTCAGTCCATCAAATTTCTGTCCTGCTAGAGCTGCCCCGGTCAACTGTAAGTGCTGTTATTGTGAATTGGAAACATTTAGGAGCAACAACGGCTCAGCCGCGAAGTGGTAGGCCACAAAAGCTCACAGAATGGGCACGCCGAGTGCTGAAGAGAGTAGTGTGTACCAAGTTCCAAACTGCCTCTGGAAGCAACGTCAGCTCAACAACTGTTTGTCGGGAGCTTCATGAAATGGGTTTCCATGGCCGAGCAGCCGCTAACAAGCCTAAGATCACCAAGCCGCCTTCGGATTCTGGAGAAGTGGAAACGCGTTCTCTCGAGTGATGAATCATGCTTCACCATCTGGCAGTCCAACGAACAAATCTGGGTTTGGCAGGAGAACACTACCTGCCAGAATGTATGGTACCAACTGTAAAGTTTGGTGGAGGAGGAATAATGTTCTGGGGCTGTTTTTCATGGTTCGGGCTAGGCCCCTTAGTTCCAGTGAAGGGAAATCTTATTGCTACAGTATACAATGACATTCTAGAAGATTCTGTGCAACTTTGTGGCAACAGTTTGGGGAAGGCCCTTTCCTGTTTCAGCATGACAATGTCCCCATGCACAAAGCGAGGTCCATACAGAAATAGTTTACCGAGAAGAACTTAACTGGCCTGCACAGAGCCCTGACCTCAACCCCATCGAACACCTTTGGGATGAATTGGAACGCCGACTGCGAGCCAGGCTTAATCACACAACATTAGTTCCCGACCTCACTAATGCTCTTGTGGCTGAATGGAAGCAAGTCCCTGCAGCAATGTTCCAACATCTAGTGGAAAGCCTTCCCAGAAGAGTGGAGGCTGTTATAGCAGCAAAGGGGGGACCAACTCCATATAAATGCCCTTGATTTTAGAATGAGATGTTCGACGAGCAGGTGTCCACATACATTTGGTAAACATCATGATGCTAGTTTCCTAGGAGTTTAGATTTAAGGGGTTTCTAATGTGGTGTCTGTGACAGAAGAGGTTTTGCTTTGGAGGTAGTAATATAACACACGCACAGTAATGACTGGGTTGCAGAGGTGTGTGTTCAGCCATGGTTAAGGAGATGGATTGAGGGTGTGTGGTAATGTTAGGGGAAGCATTGTGAGTACAGTTGGAACTGGGAGGCATAAAACAGCGGGCGGCACTGAAAACGGTGGCTCAGTATATGTGTATGTGCGCACTCCAGCGCCCCTTTTTGTGGGTTTGCCTTCATGGAAAGACTTCAAAGCCAGCCGTGTGTGTGTGTGAGACCTTAATGAGGACGAGGCTCCGTGTTGGTTTCTCCCCCAGCACATAGAACAACAGGCTGTAGAGAATACCTTTTACCACACCATAGTAGGGAGTAGTGGGTAAACAAACTGTCAGGTTACAGCATACATCCTGTTGTTTATGTGGTGTAACTTCCCTTCCCTAACCCCTATAGCATACTGTCATGTCACAGTATGCCGCATCGTACTGTATTGTACAACACCCTTTTTGGAAGGTTATCTTTGTGAGGTGATGTTAAGGAGAAACACCTGCTGACTGTGAGTCACAGAATCCTCTCTGACATATAGACTGCCCTCTTGCC
The DNA here is from genome assembly GCF_901001165.1 of Salmo trutta. Taxonomy (NCBI): domain Eukaryota; kingdom Metazoa; phylum Chordata; class Actinopteri; order Salmoniformes; family Salmonidae; genus Salmo; species Salmo trutta. The sequence continues at coordinate 14,681,441 of NC_042989.1, read as the reverse complement.
GTCATCCTCATCTTTGCTTGCTCCCGTCATCCGTCAAACTCGCCCCCCATTGAGACTGTCCCACATACAACCACTTCACTCCTGCCACCGCTCCAGTTTAAGTCCCAGCCTCCGGGGGAAAAGGGCTTGTAGTATACACCTGCCCTGTGTTACTCTGAAAGCACTATAGAGTCAGAGTTTCACAGGCTGACCTTCTCTCCTAGTAGGGGATAGAGTGTAATAGTGTGTACTCAGCACTATGTGACAATATGAAGTGGGGGGCTGGGGGTGGAAGTAGACCCTCCACTCTGATGTAATGCTTCCGTGGTGTGTCTGTGTCTGCATATGTGGGGGGGGGGGGGTATTCTGTTGTCAGCAGTTTACACATTTTACTGCTCTCACATATTGTATGTGGCTACACAGGGGTCGATGCTATAGACTGCAGAGATTGCTGGTGGACCCTGAAAGAACCAGTGACTTGGGTTCTCTGCCTCTTTGAAGTAGAGGTGGACCGATTATGATTTTTCAACGCCGATACCGATTATTGGAGGACCAAAAAAGCCGATGCCGATGAATCGGACGATTTTTATTTATTTGTATTATTTTTTATTTATTTATTTGTAATAATGACAATTACAACAATACTGAATGAACACTTATTTTAACTTAATATAATACATCAATAAAATCAATTTAGCCTCAAATAAATAATGAAACATGTTCAATTTGGTTTAAATAATGCAAGAGAAGAAAGTAAAAGTGCAATATGTGCCATGTAATAAAGGTAACGTTTAAGTTCCTTGCTCAGAACATGAGAACATATGAAAGCTGGTGGTTCCTTTTAACATGAATCTTCAATATTCCCAGATAAGAAGTTTTAGGTTGTAGTTATTATAGGAATTATAGGACTATTTCTCTCTATACGATTTGTATTTCATATACCTTTGACTATTGGATGTTCTTATAGGCACTTTAGTATTGCCAGTGTAACAGTATAGCTTCCGTCCCTCTCCTCGCTCCTACCTGGGCTTGAACCAGGAACACATCGACAACAGCTACCCTCGAAGCAGCGTTACCCATGCAGAGCAAGGGGAACAACTACTCCAAGTCTCAGAGCGAGTGACGTTTGAAACGCTATTAGCGCGCACCCCGCTAACTAGCTAGCCATTTCACATCGGTTACACCAGCCTAATCTCGGGAGTTGATAGGCTTGAAGTCATAAACAGCGCAATGCTTGAAGCATTGCGAAGAGCTGATGACAAAACACACGAAAGTGCTGTTTGAATGAATGCTTACGAGCCTGCTGGTGCCTACCATCGCTCAGTCAGACTGCTCTATCAAATTATAGACTTAATTATAACATAATAACACACAGAAATATGAGCCTTAGGTCATTAATATGGTTGAATCCGGAAACTATCATCTCGAAAACAAAACGTTTATTCTTTCAGTGAAATACGGAACCATTCCGTATTTTATCTAACGGGTGGCATCCATAAGTCTAAATATTCCTGTTACATTGCACAACCTTCAATGTTATGCCATAATTACGTAAAATTCAGGCAAATTAGTTCGCAACGAGCCAGGCGGCCCAAACTGTTGCATATACCCTGACTCTGCGTGCAATGAACGCAAGAGAAGTGACACAATTTCACCTGGTTAATATTGCCTGCTAACCTGGATTTCTTTTAGCTAAATATGCAGGTTTAAAAATATATACTTCTGTGTATTGATTTTAAGAAAGGCATTGATGTTTATGGTTAGGTACAGTCGTGCAACGATTGTGCTTTTTTCGCAAATGCGCGTTTGTTAAATCATCCCCCGTTTGGCGAAGTTGGTTGTCTTTGTTAGGAAGAAATAGTATTCACACAGTTCGCAACGAGCCAGGCGGCCCAAACTGCTGCATATACCCTGACTCTGTTGCAAGAGAAGTGACACAATTTTCCTAGTTAAAAGAAATTCATGTTAGCAGGCAATATTAACTAAATATGCAGGTTTAAAAATATATACTTGTGTATTGATTTTAAGAAAGGCATTGATGTTTATGGTAAGGTACACGTTGGAGCAACGACAGTCCTTTTTTGCGAATACGCACCACATCGATTATATGCAACGCAGGATACGCTAGATAAACTAGTAATATCATCAACCATGTGTAGTTAACTAGTGATTATGATTGATTGATTGATTTTTATAAGAGTTTATATAAGTTTAATGCTAGCTAGCAACTTACCTTGGCTTCTTACTGCATTCACGTAACAGGCAGGCTCCTCGTGGAGTGCAATGTAAGGCAGGTGGTTAGAGCATTGGACTAGTTAACCGTAAGGTTGCAAGATTGAATCCCCGAGCTGACAAGGTACAAATCTGTCGTTCTGCCCCTGAACAAGGCAGTTAACCCACCGTTCCTAGGCCGTCATTGAAAATAAGAATGTGTTCTTAACTGACTTGCCTAGTTAATAAATAAAGGTGTAAAAAAAAAAAAAAAAAACGGTGTCCAAAAATACCGATGTATCCAATTGTTATGAAAACTTGAAATCGGCCCTAATTAATCGGCCATTCCGATTAATCGGTCAACCTCTACTTCAAAGTGAAAGTTTGTTTCCCCAGTGAGTAAAACATGTTAAGACATGAGGAAATCAATAACGCTGTCCAGTCTCCTGCTACACTAATTACAGTTACCTGTGTGTGTGTGTGTGTGTGTGTGTGTGTGTGTGTGTGTGTGTGTGTGTGTGTGTGTGTGTGTGTGTGTGTGTGTGTGTGTGTGTGTGTGTGTGTGTGTGTGTGTGTGTGTGTGTGTGTGTGTGTGTGTGTGTGTGTGTGTGAGAGAGAGAGAGAGAGAGAGAGAGAGAGAGAGAGAGAGAGAGATCTGTACGCGCGTGAGTATGAGTACCTGTGTATCGCAACTTATGCAATTGTGTGTGTACATGTGAATTCTAGCATGTGCGTGTACATGAATATATATATATAGGCCTATGTGTGATTACAGCAGTAAGACTTTCCTCCCCCATGATGCTAAATGGGGATCCTCTGTGAGCTGTGTGTTGGTGAGTTAAGTAACCCTGGGAAGGGAGAACATGGCTTGTCTCCTATAGATAACAGCCCAGTCTTTATCAGCCAAGCCACTGCTACGGCATTATACACACTTATATATATAAGATATCAGCAGTGCCTCAGGTGCCCTGTCCTTCACTCCTCACAGCAGAAGACATTCTATCATCATCAAACCAACAGTGTTTCCCAACCCTGAAAAGGTGTACTGTTGTAGGTGCTCGTATCCCAATTCCAGTGGGTCAGAAGTTTACATACACTAAATTGACTGTGCCTTTAAACAGCTTGGAAAATTCCAGAAAATGATGTCATGGCTTTAGAAGCTTCTGATAGGCTAATTGACATAATTTGAGTCAATTGGAGGTGTACCTGTGGATGTATTTCAAGGCCTACCTTTCAACTCAGTGCCTCTTTGCTTGACATCATGGGAAAATCAAAAGAAATCAGCCAAGACCTCAGAAAATAAATTGTAGACCTCCACAAGTCTGGTTCATCCTTGGGAGCAATTTCCAAATGCCTGAAGGTACCACGTTCATCTGTACAAACAATAGTACGCAAGTATAAACACCATGGGACCACGCAGTTGTCATACCGCTCAGGAAGGAGACGCGTTCTGCCTCCTAGAGATGAACGTACTTTGGTGCGAAAAGTGCAAATCAATCCCAGAACAACAGCAAATGACCTTGTGAAGATGCTGGAGGAAACAGGTACAAAAGTATCTATATCCACAGTAAAACGAGTCCTATATTGACATAACCTGAAAGGCCGCTCAGCAAGGAAGAAGCCACTGCTCCAAAACCGCCATAAAATGCCAGACTATGGATTGCAACTGCACATGGGGACAAAGATTGTACTTTGGAGAAATGTCCTCTGGTCTGATGAAACAAAAATAGAACTGTTTGGCCATAATGACCATCGTTATGTTTGGAGGAAAAAGGGGGAGGCTTGCAAGCCGAAGAACACCATCCCAACCGTAAAGGACGGGGGTGGCAGCATCATGTTGTGGGGGTGATTTGCTGCAGGAGGGACTGGTGCACTTCACAATATAGATGGCATCATGAGGGAGGAAAGTTATGTGGATATATTAAAGCAACATCTTAAGACATCAGTCAGGAAGTTAAAGCTTGGTCGCAAATGGGTCTTCCAAATGGACAATGACCCCAAGCATACTTCCAAAGTTGTGGCAAAATGGCTTAAGGACAACAAAGTCAAGGTATTGGAGTGGCCATCACAAAGCCCTGACCTCAATTCCATAGAACATTTGTGGGCAGAACTGAAAAAGCGTGTGTGAGCAAGGAGGCCTACAAACCTGACTCAGTTACTCCAGCTCTGTCAGGAGTAATGGGCCACAATTCACCCAACTTATTGTGGGAAGCTTATGGAAGGCTACCCGAAACATTTGACCCAAGTTAAACAATTTAAAGGCAATGCTACCAAATACTATTTGAGTGTATGTAAACCTCTGACCCACTGGGAATGTGATGAAAGAAATAAAAGCTTAAATAAATTATTCTCTCTACTGTTATTCTGACATTTCACATTCTTAAAATAAAGTGGTGTTCCTAATGACCTAAGACAGGGAATATTTACTAGGATTAAATGTCAGCAATTGTGAAAAACTGGGTTTAAATGTATTTGGCTAAGGTGTATGTAAACTTCCAATTTCAACTTTATTTATTTTGGCCCATATGCGTATGGTGTGTGTGTGTCAGTGTCTTTGTTCCCTTTATGGGTTCCAGCAGATGGGATAGTAAATCTACAGTAATGAAGCATATAGCCGTGACTCTGACCTTAACCAATCGCCTTCCTCAATTTGTCTCTGTCATTTTCAGTGTTTCCTGCATCTAGTCTAGCTGGTACCTTTATATGGCTGCCGCGAATCTCTGACACCATTCTCTCTTTCAACTCTTCATTCACTATTCCCTTCTTCTCCTTCCTTATTCCTCCCTCCCTCTATTGCACTTTTTCTACTGTCCCGGTCTTTCACTGCCATTTTACTCTTTTTGGAAAGCTTTTTAAATGTCACTTCTCTCTCACGGTATGTCTTTTTCCCTCTCTGCCCATCCCTCTTCCCCAATATCTCCATCTCTCTAGTCTCTCTTAGCCTATGCAGAGTCGCCAGAAGACATCCGGTTTTCAGGGATACAATATTTTCAACCTAACTTCCGGTTCCCCTGGTACACCTGCTACGCTAGGTTAACTCTCTCTAAATCTCTCTTTTGGTCTCTCTTTGTCTTCTCAGTTCTCCCCCAATCTCTTAAGCTTTCATCCCTCATTCCCCCTCTCTCTCCTTCTCTTCTTCTCTTGCGGTCCTGCCCAGCGGTAGTTCAGTAAGTTGCAGAGACAGGACCATTCCTCACTGTGGTTTTGTTCCCTCTCTTGTCTTCCATTAAAACCCTGAGTGTTAGCCCCAGTCGCCAGCCTGCGCCTGATCCTTCCCCTCATTCTCCTCCTCCCTCTCCTCCTCCGGCTTCTCCCCATCCTCCTCCTCCTTCCCAGCTTACTCCTTCGCCTCGTCCTCCTGCTCTTCCTCCTACTCCTCCCCCTCCTCCTCTACCTCCCCTTCCTCTTCTCACCTTTACTGTCACATCTTCCAATCCCGCCCTTCTCCCTCTCTCCCTTGTTCCATGCCACAGTGTCAGTTTCTCCTGTGTCTCTATTAGCGTCCCCCTCTCCTCCCCCCATCCCTCCATCCCTCAACCCCCTGGAGCGGAGCGATACTGCTGATGCATCACCACCTGGGATAATTTGTTTAAATGACAGATTATGAGGGTAACTCGATTTGTGGCTGATACTGTATGTAGTGTCTGTTACCAATCTAATAAAACCCAACATCCCTCCCTTGTCCCCTGCCTCCCTTCCTCCATTCCCTCCCTCTACCGCCCTCCCCCCTTGGCGAGAGCTGCTGATTTCAGCTCTGTATCTCCATCGATGAGGAAGGGGGAATAGAGAGAGAGAGAGGCTAGTCTCTGGGGCAGTAATACACTGGGAGCCAGGCGCCAGGAAGGCCCCCGTATTTAATTGAATTCCGGGGTCTGGGGAGGCTGCTGGGTTTGGCGAGGCGCTCATTGATTCATTGATCGGCACGGAGGGGCTTTAAAAATGTGCCTGGCTGCCGCAGCCAATCAATCAAACAATCAAGCCTCTCCCTTTAGCCCGGCGTCGCTCCATTTAAGTCTAACCTCCCAGCCGGCTGCTGTAAGCCTCAAATGAATAACTTCTCACCACACCAGCCTGCCTGCTCCTCATCCCACTACTCGGGAAATAGACTTCCCACATTGCACCTCAGACCAGGTCCCCATAAAGCAAATATATACACAATCCAGGTCCCCGTAAAGCACCTATATACACAGTCCAGGTCCCCGTAAAGCACCTATATGCACAGTCCAGGTCCCCGTAAATCACCTATATACACAGTCCAGGTCCCCGTAAAGCACCTATATACACAGTCCAGGTCCCCGTAAAGCACCTATATACACAGTCCAGGTCCCCGTAAAGCACCTATATACACAGTCCAGGTCCCCGTAAAGCACCTATATACACAGTCCAGGTCCCCGTAAAGCACCTATATACACAGTCCAGGTCCCCGTAAAGCACCTATATACACAGTCCAGGTCCCCGTAATGCACCTATATACACAGTCCAGGTCCCCGTAAAGCACCTATATACACAGTCCAGGTCCCCGTAAAGCACCTATATACACAGTCCAGGTCCCCGTAAAGCACCTATATACACAGTCCAGGTCCCCGTAAAGCACCTATATACACAGTCCAGGTCCCCGTAAAGCACCTATATACACAGTCCAGGTCCCCGTAAGGCACCTATATACACAGTCCAGGTCCCCGTAAAGCACCTATATACACAGTCCAGGTCCCCGTAAAGCACCTATATACACAGTCCAGGTCCCCGTAAAGCACCTACATACACAGTCCAGGTCCCCGTAAAGCACCTACATACACAGTCCAGGTCCCCGTAAAGCACCTACATACACAGTCCAGGTCCCCGTAAAGCACCTATATACACAGTCCAGGTCCCCGTAAACCACCTATATACACAGTCCAGGTCCCCGTAAAGCACCTATATACACAGTCCAGGTCCCCGTAAACCAACTGACCCTTTGAAATAAATATCACTGTCCAAAGTCCCCACTTTTGGACTGTGTGTGTAAGAAGCCTGCTAAGGGAGTGTCTGCAGTATCTCAGGCTCCTATCAATAGACAGGAGTACTGCACCCTGGGCGGAGTGAGGGATGCACCAGACGAGGGGAGGAGGAGAGGGAGGAGAGGAGTCACAAGTACTGCGGCCTAACCTGCAGTGCCGCCCCTTCCCTTTCTCTCTCTCTCTCTCTTTCTCCCTCTCTCTCCCCCCTCCTCCTAGGAAAGAATCTCGTATGGCAGTTAAGCAATATCCTACAACGTCGGCAGGCGGATTATTCCCCGTTTATCGCTCCGTGACTGGAATTCCACCGCCGGTCCTGAGTAGCCATATGGCATTATCAATGTTGCTCACCATGGCAACCCTGTCACCTTAAGACTGCGCCTCCCTGAGTGGGCATCTGCCTGAGTGGGCATCTGTCAGAGGTGACCAGTGGGTTATTGCTCTTTCTCTCTTTCTCCTCCATCCCTTCTTCACTCCCCTCGGTTCTGTAATTTTGGGCAGAATCGTGTAGAGATGGAGACAGATGATGAGTCTCTATCGATTGGGAGGGACAGTATCCCGCCTCATATTTCCTGATGCCCTTGTAGCTTTTGCCGTAGTCAGGAGACGGCTAGGAGGGATAAATCCCAAACGGTCTATTTTACCAACGTGTCCTTAAGCTTTCAAAATGTCTCCCTCTGATTTGTGACCTTGACGATGGACGCAGGGGAGGGTGGCAGGACAGGACGAGTCGTCACATACACCAAACCTGAGCTGGCACTCGATGGAGATGGAAGGAGTTTCATAGGTCAACATCACATGGGTACATGTGAGCTGTATACGCCCCCAGCCAATTCCGTTATTTTTTAGGGAAGAGGTGGATTGTGGAAAATGTGTGTTTTAGACTAGAGGTATCAGGACAACTTGGTAGTGCTGCTGACCAGGGTAGGCGGTCAGTGGTCACAGTCAGCCCCCAGAGCTAGTTGAGATGAGTGTGTAGCCTGCAGATAGAGTGTGTGTGTGACTTCCCCTTGGTCATGGGTCTGTGAAGTGGTGTGTGTTTATACTTGTACGTACATGTGTCTGTCTATGTGCTTCCCTCCATGGGAAGGGACTGATGAGTGATGTTTCTGTGAGGTAATGTGCGTGTACATCTGCAGCTACACGTACAGTATATCCACACTAGTGTGTGTATGTGTATCTACTGTATGTTAGTGTGTCTCTGCGCGTACGGCCATGGTCGATGAGTGTGATCCCCTTGGTGGTGTGTGTGTGTGTGTGTGTGTGTGTGTGTGTGTGTGTGTGTGTGTGTGTGTGTGTGTGTGTGTAACCATGCCCCTGTGTCCTTGGCAGAGCGGTGCTTGTGGACAGACTGCTGTGACAGCCCCAGTGAGTCAGCTTGGAGTTGGATAGGGTTTCAGAGGCTCCCGGCACTGATTTGAGATCTGTCATTGGGTTTCAGATCACCCACAGGGTGTTAGCCGCTCTGGGCTGCAGGGTAGAGGATGCTGACTTCAGATCATTCATTATGGACTGCTGTGCTCCAGGCTATAGGTAGACCCTCTAACAGCAAAACTACACTGATGGGAGTCCATAACCTATCTGGGAAAAAAGGCTTCATTTCATAACGGGATGGTATCTGAAATACATTTCTGCCACACTTCATAATGGAAGGATATTCTTGCAACCTCAGCAACAAATTTGCATATTTGTTGTCATTTATATAAGCCTAAATTGCAATACCGAACCTTTCAATTTGTGTAGGGTGATTTTTGCTATTTTCCTACTTAGTTTTAGGAATATTTAGATTTTTTTGTGAATGTTCTGTTCTCTGATATTATGTGCTTATTTCTGTGCATCTACTTCTCTGCAAAGCTCTCGCTGCCGAGGATAATAGACTTCGAGCGAGCCTCGCTTTGCAGACGTGCTGCTTTTGCGTGCGGTATAGCATATCTCAAAGATAACTGTGAGTTGTTAAACTGCGGTTCATGTTACGGAGACGTTACGGAGACGGAACGGCGTTGGTATAGTTTGGCCGTTAGACATGGCCGCTGCTGTCAGTCTCTGTCAGTCACTATCTCAGAGATGTATTCATACAAGGATGAGGTCTGTTTGGGTTGTGTCCCTGGTTGCCCTTTTCCATAAGCAAATTAGAGGATTCCTCTAATTTGTGTTTTACAGGTGAAGATTTGTTTCTTGGAACACATACCTTTTTTCACGCTTTCATGCTTTTGGCTATGTACGCAGGCAGGAATGCTTGCAGATTGCTTCCTGTTTATCATTTCCACTCAATTTCTCTATTGATGGACATTGATTGGCTAAAGAGCCCTCTAACCCTGCTTCCTGGTCTAAATCAGTTGTTGAATAAAGGTGTAGGGTTAGAGGATGAAAACCAGCTGCATTGACATATGTAAGCAATACGGCTGAAGCTTATCTTTGGGCTGGTTTATTCTGACCAGTGCAGATGGAGAAAATGGAGACAAAATCTTTACTTTAACATTCTTGAGACCTGTATCTGTTTACTTCCATCAGCAAACAATTGTCAATATGTTCAGGACAAATTGAAGTCAAGCTTGGAAGGATAGCACATTGCCCTTTTCCTCTCCTCCTCTCAGTAGCAGATACAAGCTTAGCGAAGTGTTAACAACTATTAGAATCCCCATCTCCAATTAGCAAGAAAGAAGAACTGTTTAATTACTTCTGACAATGTTCTGTTCTCTAGCTAGCATGTGAGTGTTCTTGCCCTCAAGACTCCATGGCACTGTTGAATTAGAAATTTGTTTTACAAGTATTGTGGTGGCCCTATATATATCAATATGTGCATGTTTCCCCTCTAAAATAGCCCACTATAGCTAATTGACATAGTCACATGTGTGGTAGTGTACCTACATTGTGTTGCTTTTTAATTGCCTGCTGCCTGGCTCATTAAAAGGAAATTGGTGGTAAATAAGGACATTGGTGACGTGTTATCATCCTTGTCTCTCACTTCAGAGGAAAGGAGATGGCTCGTGGCTGTTCTCATTCACAGGCACAAACACCAATTAGTGGGAAATAATGACTGTTTAATTACTTATGACAATGTTTTATCTAACGAGGAACTTGTGCAGAGGAATGCCCAGGCTGCCCTCCTGCCTCACGATCCCTGGATTAGAGGATTTTCAGAAGATGGTGTGCTTGTGCATGAAAGTTGGATCGCAGTATGCCAGTATGCACTTTTATCTGAATAAGGGCAATTCATAGATCATAAACAAGAGAACCATGAGCTCTGTAAGGCTCTTTTTTTATGTCTGCCTTTTCTCTTATCTTTTCTACTCACGCAGAACACAGTTGTCAAAAAGATATCTTTGATTAGTATTTTACATTTTTTTGCTTTGAGATGACTGGACTATTTTGTTTCTGTTTCCAAAGATGGCTGCCTTTCCCCTGCCTCTCGGTGTGGAGCTAAGCCCATCCTCCCACTACAGCCTTTGTCACTGCTGACTGTGTGATGTGCAGGTTTGTTCCCTGTGAAAAGCTGCTGAGGAACCCTACTGGGATCTTATTATGAACACTATCTGTGTGAGAATGCTGAGAGCGCATTACATTACACAACACCACTAAACAGCAAACCTCCCCCTAACAACCCCTCTATACTTCAATGTATCTGCAGTAACTAAGGAACACAAGATATAGAGTCATGTCAAAGGTGGGATTATATTGAGCATTTTAAAGAGCAGCGATTGTGCTGGTTAGGAGGAAACCATCAATACTTGACCCTGTAAGTCGCTCTGGATAAGAGCGTCTGCTAAATGACTAAAATATAAATGTTGTTATTACATTTTAACAATTTCATCGGGGGTTAAATATACACTGCTCAAAAAAATAAAGGGAACACTTAAACAACACAATGTAACTCCAAGTCAATCACACTTCTGTGAAATCAAACTGTCCACTTAGGAAGCAACACTGATTGACAAGAAATTGCACATGCTGTTGTGCAAATGGAATAGACAACAGGTGGAAATTATAGGCAATTAGCAAGATACCCCCAATAAAGGAGTGGTTCTGCAGGTGGGGACCACAGACCACTTCTCAGTTCCTATGCTTCCTGGCTGATGTTTTGGTCACTTTTGAATGGTGCTTTCACTCTAGTGGTAGCATGAGACGGAGTCTACAACCCACACAAGTGGCTCAGGTAGTGCAGCTCATCCAGGATGGCACATCAATGCGAGCTGTGGCAAGAAGGTTTGCTGTGTCTGTCAGCGTAGTGTCCAGAGCATGGAGGCGCTACCAGGAGACAGGCCAGTACATCAGGAGACGTGGAGGAGGCCGTCGGAGGGCAACAACCCAGCAGTAGGACCGCTACCTCCGCCTTTGTGCAAGGAGGAGCAGGAGAAGCACTGCCAGAGCCCTGCAAAATGACCTCCAGCAGGCCACAAATGTGCATGTGTCTGCTCAAACGGTCAGAAACAGACTCCATGAGGGTGGTATGAGGGCCCGATGTCCACAGGTGGGGGTTGTGCTTACAGCCCAACACCGTGCAGGACGTTTGGCATTTGCCAGAGAACACCAAGATTAGCAAATTCGCCACTGGCGCCCTGTGCTCATCACAGATGAAAGCAGGTTCACACTGAGCACGTGACAGACGTGACAGAGTCTGGAGACGCCGTGGAGAATGTTCTGCTGCCTGCAACATCCTCAAGCATGACCGGTTTGGCGGTGGGTCAGTCATGGTGTGGGGTGGCATTTCTTTGGGGGGCCGCACAGCCCTCCATGTGCTCGCTAGAGGTAGCCTGACTGTCATTAGGTACCGAGATGAGATCCTCAGACCCCTTGTGAGACCATATGCTGGTGCGGTTGGCCCTGGGTTCCTCCTAATGCAAGACAATGCTAGACCTCATGTGGCTGGAGTGTGTTAGCAGTTCCTGCAAGAGGAAGGCATTGATGCTATGGACTGGCCCGCCCATTCTCCAGACCTGAATCCAATTGAGCACATCTGGGACATCATGTCTCGCTCCATCCACCAACGCCACGTTGCACCACAGACTGTCCAGGAGTTGGCGGATGCTTTAGTCCAGGTCTGGGAGGAGATCCCTCAGGAGACCATCCGCCACCTCATCAGGAGCATGCCCAGGCGTTGTAGGGAGGTCATACAGGCACGTGGAGGCCACACACACTACTGAGCCTCATTTTGACTTGTTTTAATGACATTACATCAAAGTTGGATCAGCCTGTAGTGTGGTTTTCCACTTTAATTTTGAGTGTGACTCCAAATCCAGACCTCCATGGGCTGATAAATTGGATTTCCATTTATTATTTTTGTGTGATTTTGTTGTCAGCACATTCAACTATGTAAAGAAAAAAGTATTTAAGATTATTTCTTTCATTCAGATCTAGGATGTGTTGTTTAAGTGTTCCCTTTATTTTTTTGAGCAGTATATTTTGAAAGTATCCAAAGAATTCAGTCCTGGAGAAAGAGGTCTACAGTCTATCAAGCACTATCCACCTTACGAGTTAGTAAGACATTGGAGTTGTTTAGATTTCCTGGGTATTTAACAACGCACAATTTAAGACCTCATATCTTAATCCCACTCTGAAATAATGTTCAATTAACAGAGCAGCTGAAATATGGGCAGCTATTACTGAAAATGCCTGTCCATTCAGGTGTGACAGCTGAAGATGAAACATTTCTTATTCCCTTTCCTCATTTTAATTAGTGGGATTGGGAAACCCTGGTCTGTCTCAATGGGTTATGGTTCTGACCCCTGTGGTCAATGATTTTATATATCAGGTCTCTCTCTTTCTCTCCATCCTTCCATTTTATGTTTCTTAGGGCTTTCAAAGTAATGAGAATGTTTTCCACGTCATAGCTTTTCAATCTATAGGGGTGTTCTGCCCGAGGCATCAGACTTCTGCAGACTTCATGAGTGCGGAGGCTGATTTCCATGTGTCGTTTCAGGGTAGCCTATACCTCCCCTGATATTCCTTAGCATGTTGCTTTAATGAATAGTTTCACACAAAACACCCATAACTTGCCTTTTCCGACCCTGGCAATCAGTTTGATTTAACATTTTAATGAGCAATGTTTCAAAACTGATTTACATAATAGGATACAGTACATGATGCCTTTCATAAGCTGCTGATATATGTTACAGTGATGTTAAACCTGACTTAAAGTCTGACTTACTGTATGTAATGTAGAGAATGGATATCATATAATCAAGGATTGCTGTGAGCAACCTCTTAAAGTTTCAGAAATGTTTCATGGCACTTGTTATTCATGGTTTGCGTTTCATACGTCTATTGAATTATTGAAGAGGAAGTCTGAGGAAAGCTAGCTACATTACCAGAGTTGGTCAACTGGATTTCTCAGAGGAAAAATAAGAAATAGGATGATTATGAATACGAGGGAACCTTTTGACTGTAAAGCATCCTCTAAGTCCTCCCTAAGGTCTTGTGTTACAGTAATGTAGAAAGAAACATTCACAGAGATATATATTTCAGAGCTTCCCAGATATGTGAAGTGCTTCTCTCAACTGCAGATACATTTTCCCTATTAGCGGATTTAGGGTCATTAAGACAGATTTGGCCCTGTTCATTTCATATCCTGATAGACAAGTCAAGACTCCCAGTAGCCATGGGTGAGAGAGAGGGAGTAGGAAATGAGCACATTATGGCTGTAGTTTTATGTCGAGGGTTTAGTATGATTTTGGTTGTTGACACACCAACCAAAAGAGAACCACCTCTTGTTTTAGAAAAAATGTCAATATCAGCCGTCTTCAGATACCTCCTTTCTTCTCATAGAACAAAACGGCGTCTCTTTATCTGTAAATACTGTGCATAAAATGTCCTAAAGCAGCCAGTCCAACCTCTGCAGCCCAGGCATCATCGTGGATCTACCTGCAGAGGGAGGATCCATAGAGGTAGTGTTTCCCTGTAGAGCCTAATAGCGATTTCGATTGGCCTGCGTCAACCAATAAGCTGTTAATTCTCATTCTCCCCTGCAACCTGCCTCTATCAACCCCAGGGCTCCGCTATTTACATAGAGTACACACAGACACGGACACACACACACACGGACACACACACACGGACACACACACACGGACACACACACATGCAAACATTCATGCATACTAAGCAGAGGCACGAGGACACACCTACATACACATGCACAAGCTGTTCACAGCGACAGCAAGATGACACGCACAGACACACACTATCTGTTTACTGCAGGAACTTTCCATGCTGTTTATCCATGCAGCTGAGTACATACGTGCAGTGCTTTAGTGCAGAAAGCAGGGGTACAGGACTAGCACTGTACAGTACTTTGTACATATTCAGCTGTGACCTTCGTCATATCTCTCCAAACCAATAGGAAAGACAGCATGGGTCTACCGGGTGTACAAGGAGAGGAGAAAAGGCTACTGTTCAGAGTAGAGGTATCACTTTAGCTGTATTTCCATGTCCGCTTGGCTCCGAAAGGGAATATCTCTTTCTCACAGGGTGGGGTGGAGGGAGGGAGGACCGCTCAAGGTGAACAAGGTGATGAGAGAGAGGTATAGAGCGGGGGATGAAAGAGAGAAGTGGAGAAAGGGGAAAAAAAGAGAGGAGGAAGAGCGGGGGAGAGGAAGGAAGAGAGACGGAGGAAGACAGAAGGTAGTGTGAACACAGCAGGACAGGGTGTTGGCTCGCCAGATTGGCTGCATTCCAGCAGGCTGGTTATAGTAAGAGATCCTCATTAAGAACACAACACACAGACACTCACTTCCTGTGTAGGGGTAGTTGGGGCCACCAATCTCCCTAGAGGTGATGTAACTGATGTGTTCCGTGAGACTGCTAGCGATGGATCACCTCTGAGCTGCTCACTGGCCAGCTGTCTGAGACACACACACTGTATGATGGATAGGTCACACGCCGGTATCCTATGTCCATTTAATCATGGCAGCAGGTGAGGTGAAGTGAGAGACTTGATGCTGTTAAAGAGGACAGATTGATCTGACAAAGGACTGAGATACTACCTCACTGTGGAGGGGGGCGGGGTGGGGGGTAGATAAATACTTTTGTATATATTGTGATCTATGTATGTGGACACCCCTTCAAATTCGTGGATTCAGCTATTTCAGCCACACTCGTTGCTAACAGGTGTATAAAATTTGGCACACCGCCATGCAATCTCCATAGACAAACATTGGCAGTAGAATGGCCTTACTGAAGAGCTCAGTGACTTTCAACGTGGCGCCGTCATAGGATACCACCTTTCCAACAAGTCAGTTCGTCACATTTCTGCCCTGCTAGAGCTTTAAGTGCTGTTATTGTGAAGAGGAAACGTCTAGAAGCAACGGCTCAGCCGCAAAGTCATAGGCCACACAACCTCACAGAACAGGACCACTGAGTGCTGAAGCGCGTAGCGTGTATAAATCATTTGTCCTCGGTTGCAATACTCACTTCTGAGTTCCAAACTGCTTCTGGAAGCAACGTCAGCACAAGAACTGTTCGTCGGGAGCTTCATTAAATGGGTTTCCATGGTCGAGCAGCCGCACTCCAGCCTAAGATCACCATGCGCAATGCCAAGCGTAGGCTGGAGTGGTGTAAAGCTCGCTGGCATTGGTCTCTGGAGCAGTGGAAACACGCTCTCTGGAGTGATGAATCATGCTTCACCATATGGCAGTCCAATGGACTAATCTGGCTTTGGCGGATGCCAGGAGAACGCTACCTGCCCCAATGCATACTGCCAACTGTAAAGTTTGGTGGGGGCGGAATAATGGTCTGGGGCTGTTTTTCATGGTTCGGGCTAGGCCTCTTAGTTCCAGTGAAGTTAAATCTTAACGCTACAGCATACAATAACATTGTGGCAACAGTTTGGGGAAGGCCCTTCCCTGTTTCAGCATGACAATGCCCCTGTGCACAAAACGAGGTCCATACAGAAATAGTTTGTCGAGATCGGTGTGGAAGAATTTGGCTTGCCTGCACAGAGCCCTGATCTCAACCCCATCGAGCAAAGCCAACATCAGTGCCTGACCTCACTAATGCTCTTGTGGCTGAATGGAAGCAAGTCCCCGCAGCAATGTTCCAACATCTAGTGGAAAGCCTTCCCAGAAGAGTGGAGGCTGTTATAGCAAAGAGGGGACCAACTCCATATTAATGCCCATGATTTTGGAATGAGATGTTGGACGAGCAGGTGTCCACATACTTTTGGTCATGTAGTGTAGATAGATACTGTACAGAGAACCTTGGCTTGTGATGGACACACTCTTAAACACGTGTTTAAGCACCTACTACCAGGAATCCATTGTCCTGTGCCTTAAGAGGATACTGTACCATGGGGTCAATAGGGCTTTGTACTGTGCGTGTAACCACTCAGGACAATGAGTGATAGGCTAGCCTTTTTAAGCCCATTGTTCTTCATTCTGTCTCTCTCTGGCTCTGGAGGAGGTTGACCCATCACAAGGACAAAAAAACAAACTGTGGTATCTTTCTTGGCAATGGTTGCCAGGTACACGCCTTTCAGTCCAACTGTTTGTGTGTGTGTGTGTGTGTGGGGGGGTGCATGCGTGCGTCAGACTCCAAGGGTCAATTAGGCAGTGACTGGCTCCCCCATCAGTGGTGCATAATTCCTTTTACTCAATTATCTCTTTGTCCTAGTCTCCTATACAAACAAACAACACTGTTCAACCTCAAACCCCCACCACCCCTCCCACACTCTGAATACACATGGGTAAACACACAGAGAAACACATTTACATCTTTATCTCTTTGTCTCATTTGCTGTGTTTACAAAGGCAGCCCAATTCTGATCTTGATTCGACTAATTGGTATTTTGACCAATCACATCAGATCTTTTCACGTCAGATGACCAATTAGTGAAAGAAATCTCAGAATTGGGCTGCCTTTCTAAATGCAGCCTTAGCTATGTGTTTTTTACCTTTGAGTTGCGTGCTATGGCATTGGCAGTGTTCTGAGAGAGGGCGTGCTGTACTTTAGCTGCACCTACTGTCCCTGCTTCCCCCCCGTGCGTGTGTGTGTGTGTGTGTGTGCGTGTGTGTGTGTGTGTGTGTGTGTAACCTTGGTTCCTGACCCTGCCTGCCACACAGACATAAGAGGCTTGGGTTGTGTGTGTCTGGTAGTGTATCGCTGTAGCAGAGCTGACAGTGGGAGACAATTACACACAAGAGCCAGGGTGGGAGCTGCATTGGTAATATATACTGTAGACAGATTGTAGTAGGAAATACATATATTATAATCAACCTATAAAACTTGTCTTTTTATGAAGATTTTTGTGTTTGTGCATGTGTTCATTCTAGAATTACATGTCAATCATTAGAAACCTAATTATCACCCCTCCTAGCAGTGCAATGCTTCAGTGCAGCTGCTGCAGCTTTGCACGCTCTTTGCATTATCTCAACCAACTTCACCTGGAATGTTTTTCCAACAGTCTTGAAGGAGTCCCCACATATGCTGAGCACTTGTTGGCTGCATTTCCTTCACTCTGCGGTCCAACTCATCCCAAACCATCTCAATTGGTTTGAGGTCGGGTGATTGTTGAGGCCAGGTCATCTGATGCAGCACACCATCACTCTTCCTCTTGGTCAAATAGCCCTCACACAGCCTGGTGGTGTGTTAGGTCATTGTCCTGTTGAAAAACAAATGATAGTCCCACTAAGCGCAAATCAGATGGGATGGCGTATCGCTGCAGAATGTTGTTGCAGCCATGCTGGTTAAGTGTGCCTTGAATTCTAAATAAATCACTGACAGTGTAACCAGCAAAGCACCCCCACACCACCATCTCCATGCTTCAGGGTGGGAACCACATGCAGAGATAATCCGTTCACCTACTCTGCATCTCACAAAGACATGGCGGTTGGAACCAAAAATCTCACATTTGGACTCATCAGACCTACGGACAGATTTACACCGGTCTCATGTCCATTGCTCATGTTTCTTGGCACAAGCAAGTCTCTTCTTCTTATTGGGGTCCTTTAGTAGTGGTTTCTTTGCAGCAATTTGACCATGAAGGCCTGATTCACTCAGTCTCCTCTAAACAGTTGATGTTGAGATGTCTGTTACTTGAACTCTGTGAAGCATTGTTTTGGGCTGCAGTTAACTCTAATGAACTTATTCTCTGCAGCAGAGGTAACTCTGGGTCTTCCTTTCCTGTGGCGTTCTTCATGAGAGCCAGTTTCATCATAGCGCTTGATGGTTTCCAGGTGACTACCTCATGAAGCTGGTTGAGAGAATGCCAAGAGTGTGCAAAGCTGTCATCAAGGCAGAGGGTGGCTACTTTGAAGAATCTCAAATATGAAATATATATTTATTTGTTTAACACTTTTTTGGTTAGTACATGATTCCATATGTGTTATTTCATAGTTTTGATGTCTTCACTATTATTCTACAATGTAGAAAATAGTAAAAAAATAAATAAACTTTTGACTGGTACTATATGTTATCAATCATGCTTGCCTTCCTCTCTCTCTCTCTCTCTCGCTCTCTCTCTCGCTCTCTCTCGCTCGCTCTCTCTCGGGGATGTGTGCGTTAGCTCTGCTCCTACTCTCCACACTAACGTGAAGGGATGCAGAGGCTTCTGACTCTACTCGCTGGTCTGGAGGTGTGGCACTAAATGAAGACTTGTGACAGTTGTAATAGACCAGCCTTGTCAAAAGAATAGTTATTTGTACTATGTTATATAGTGTGCCAAGCAAACACAGGCTGAGCTGTTTTGTAGCCCTGAAGCTGCTATGTAGGGGCAAGTGAATGGTAGTTAGCATAAGTGTTGTTGATGTAACAAACTGTAGGCTATTGTTATAGTTGGGAATAGGTTAGGGTTGTGTTAAGGTAACAGTGGATTAGGGTAGAGGTGAATGCTGGGGTGACTTAAGATCAGGGATTCAGAGTTTTAATCAACCCTATTAGGAAGCATCACTTTTACAGTATGTTCAGTCTATTCAGTTTCTTCCTGTGATGGACTGAAATAGGAACAGAAAATCAAGCATTAATACGATATAGTACAATGTAGTACAGTAGGCATCTACTTTAAATGTCTATCAGCCATGCATGAGCGCCCAGACCCCATTAATTGTGGGGGACATGATAAGAAAGCCTACTGATTCAGCTGTTATGTAACCCAGCCGTCAGTCCTAGTGAAGGCTGAGTTGAGGAGGCTATGCCCCCCACGCACAGGACACGTCATGCTGGTTGACCTCTGAACCCCAGCGTTGACCCCCAGCCCTCAGGGTCATGACCCCCAGCCCACAGTGTCATGATCTCTGTCAATCTCTCCTTCTGGCTCTGTCGTTCTCTCTCCTTCTGGGACATTTGTTCTGTACCACTCCCTCCTATATTCTTCATGTCTGACGGCATCCATGGCTCACTGTGACTTACCTTCTGGATTTTGAGCTGGGCTTTGACATTGCTTCCCTATGACAGTCTCTACCAGGCTAACAGGCCTTAGTGGACTGACTCATAGGCAGCTGTGTGTATCTCCCTCTCGAAGCTGGATTAGTGGAGCAAATGTGTGCACACATGCATGCACACACCTGAAGACAGTATGAGGCCACACCACCAGTCATGTATTGTGTGGGGAACACACACTCCGATGTGATAGGTTGAGATCTCCACAATAGAATTGGGAGTCAGGCCGGTGACAAGCATATCCACTCGATGCTAAGCTAACAAGGCTTAATTACTCACCGGCACACATTGGCAGATTTAGGACTTTCTCATGATTACTGTAAATTTGAGGAGGCTTTTATATGTCACCCAGCTGGCAGTGACAATTCTCATGCCCGTTGCTAAGCCCATGTCACATCACCCACCCTTATACACACACAGCCTATTGCCCATTAACACAGATTACCCCCCCCCCCAATACTACATTGGAGGGGTACAATAATACCTGACCCTGGACCAGTGGTTAGGAGCAACTTCTACATTCTTCCACCAGACGAGCCATTTGATTGGCTCTATGAGGTGTGCAGATTATTCAGGTATAGTATTTGCCACGGCAACTCTTTGAGTGGCAGCACTAGATCTGTTGGGGCGTATGGCCGGCTTGTTGGCGATTGGTCTGCAGTAAGGATATGCCATTTAACCCTAATCTGTCTAAGGTCTCTGACTGGATTGCTGTGGAAGTCACTGTGAAGTCACAAAAGGCTAAAGGAGAAAGAGAAAGAGAAAATGCATTTTGATGGTTCTAATGCGTCTATCACAGTGAACCTTAGCCACAGTCAGCCCTAATTCTCCCAAAGAAATAAAATCCCTGGTTTAATCCGCTCTTCATTCTGAACAGAGTGGAGCACAGCCAGCGTGGAGTGGCAATATGTTTGATCTCAGGGAACTACGATTGTGAATGGTTGGTTTTAGTTTAGGGCTTTAACCCTATAGCTGGCATAGCAGGTTACTGTTACCATGGACTCCAGTGGTGTGCGCGTGTGCATGCCTGCCTGTGTGTATGTATGAAGGGGAGTGTGTGTGTGTGGGGGGGGGGATGGTTCTCTCCAACCATCTCCTGCATGTGCGGAAAATGCTTGTTGTGCATTCATGTAAAATATATTGATTTCGTTCCTCTTCATTTCTCCAAAGATCAATACGTGTCCAGGACAATGTATATGAACACACAGCTGAAAAGAGAGAAACAAGACCCTCGATGTCTTCTTTTTGGTATTTTCCCTTATAAAACAACACTAATTAGTTGTTTAAATTCAGAACTTGGACTGGGGTAGTGAGCCTGATTTTCCCGCCAACAGCCAGAGCTATTGTTCCCCCAGCTTTGCATAAAGATGAAAGACTTGATTGTTTCCTTGACATGTTTCCATTGAACTTTGTTTTCATACCGCACCTTTATTGAGCACTTACACAACGGATAAAAAGTACACACAGGTTTATCAACTGTCAATGTATTTACTGTATAGTCATTTTTCTCACATGAATACCCTGAACTGTGACTGTAGCATTGTTATTGCTGTCAATAGAACTAGCTAGCTAAACTTTTAATGACTCTTTCATGAATGAATCCCCGGCCAACACGCTGAGATGACTTCCTATCCCTCGTCTTTTTTATTGCGGACTCCACCAGACGGTGTCCCTGCTTATATTTCATCATATTTCATGACTTTGTTTTTCCATTAAATATTCATTGAATCCTAATGAAAAACACAACATCTAATTACTATCTAACTAATTACGTGTGTTAATATATTGATCCTGGCACTAATCCCTTGTCAAACACAGAGCGATTGACTGACAGACAGCTGTCAGCTCAGTATCCCACCCAGCCGTACTGACTGAACTACATGAAACCCATCTGTTAAGCACTACTGTACTGTGCTGTACTATGAATTGTTTAGGTTCCTGGAAAGCGTGACAATGGGGTCTATGGAATATTCCACAATGTCAGACAGGATTTTTCATCTGTGGGGTTACTGGTCCATTCTGCTGTCTGTCTGGAAGGGGGAGCCCGGAGGGAGCTAGTCCACTTGGTTCTACTCTATTTGTGTTTGTTTTAGCGTAGGGGGGTTTCTCCCAATATTTTGGTTTATACTTTTGACAGAAGCATTTTTTCCCCTGCACCTAATATTCTTTCAATGGGAGTGCCAAAACTCCTCTCTTGGTTATTTTGGTTTCTTTAGTAAAAACAAAAATATATCAAGTATATTCAGATCTTGCTTCAAACTAAGTATCTACTCTGCTTCTCAAACAAGTGTTAAGATGTAAACAGGCCGTGCTTAGTGTCTGTAACCTGGCGCTGCAGACGCTGATGTGAGCTGAGTGTGGGTGGAGGGATTAGTGTAGTGAAATGCCAGGAGGCAGCAGTGTCCCAACGGAGGCAGGGGGTACTGACAGCACCTGCTGCAGACCGAAAGGCCACTGTCACAACGCCTGTCCCCCAGTCCAACTGTCCCTGTCAGTGTTACCGAGGAGTCCAGCCACAGGGCCACACACAGGACCAGGTGACACCTCCGTCGGTGACACCTCCATCGCTCACACTGCACGCCTCGTGTTGTGGGGGAGAATGGGTGTGTGTGGGGAGTGGGGTCATTGTTTGTGTGTTTGATTCCCTGACCACAGTATTTACATCATGCCAGTCTAATCCAGGAGTCATCAAAACCTCATCGCTCTGTGCATGTCCCAAAAACTCAGTATGACAATACCGAAGTGTGTGTGTGTGTCCATGCGTGCGTAGTGGAGGTCATAGTTATGTCTTCCTATAATGGCATGACCTTCCCAGAGACCTAAAGTGACGATCACCTCCAGCTGAGCTTGTATGGCTTAATAATAATAATAATAATTTGGTGGGTGCTTATATTTGTCCTAAATGTGTTTTTTGAATATCCTAACTCTCCATTGGTCTGCCATTATCAACAGTGACCCTGGAGCAATTAAGGGTTACATGCCTTGCTCAAGGGAACGATTTTTCACATTTTCAGCTCGGGGATTCGAACTTGTGACCTTTCGGCTACTTCCATCTGCACTCTGTGGTGGTACTGCTACCTGCCTGTGGTGGTACTTCTACCTGCCTGTGGTGGTACTTCTACCTGCCTGTGGTGGTACTGCTACCTGCCTGTGGTGGTATTTCTACCTGCCTGTGGTGGTACTGCTACCTGCCTGTGGTGGTACTGCTACCTGCCTGTGGTGGTACTGCTACCTGCCTGTGGTGGTACTGCTACCTGCCTGTGGTGGTACTGCTACCTGCCTGTGGTGGTACTTCTACCTGCCTGTGGTGGTACTGCTACCTGCCTGTGGTGCAGATGGAAGCATGGTATCAAATCCCAGTGAGGTTGGTACATTACATGAGCATTTATCTGTAAAGAATAACGTATTGTTTTTAGATGACAGTATAAGAGCATGCTATATTTGTGTTGAATCTGCAGTATAAATAGAGCTTCAGGAGAGTATAAGTTGTATCTACTAAAGTGACTTGGGTCCAAAAACAAGCACTTGAAAAGGTCTTCTTCCATTCCTGACCTGCATTACTGCATTAGAGACACACACACACACACACTCAGCATCATCAAGACAGGGCCTAACTCTTTAATAATTAAACCCGAGAGGGTGTTCCAGATATTGAGGCCTTATTATGACCTCATATTTACACTGTCTCCTACCAGCTCAGGAACAATTGATTTCTTTCTGAGCCATGCTTTTTAGATACATTCATGAAAAGTGATTTACTCTGGCATCTCCCATATTATAGAGCTTGTTTAGATTTCAGGAATGATGCACTCTCAATGCATAACGTAGATACCTGTCTTCTAATAGGTGCTCTAAATTGCTTTGTAAGTTGTAAGTATTGACTAATGCATTGAGATCCCTTCAACACTAAATCAAATGGCCACAGCTAAACAGCCTTGTTTTCTGTTGGTGCAGCAAGCTGAGTGTGAATCAATTATACAACAGAGAGCAGAGAAGCAGTCAACTGCTTTGGGTGGTAATTAAGAGAGATAGAAAATATTTAACAGGAGAATACAACCACAGATTGAGTTCTGAGGAGTGATGGTTGCAAAGGAAGGGTATTGCTGATGTAGACACACACACATGCATACATACACACACACACACACACACACACACACACACACACACACACACACACACACACACATTTAGACATATTGTTGTTATGTATCAAGTAAATATGTCATCTCTTTCCAGTGGACTTTACACACACTCGAAGGCATATAGGGGTGTGTGCACAGTGTGCAGATTCATTCAGACACACACACAAACGCGCACACACAAGCATGACGTTCAAAGCTGAACAGCTCAGCAGGGCAAGACAGCAACACCCTTCCTCCCTCCGTCCCTCACTTCATCATTTATTCACCAACACAGCAAGCTGTGGCCAGCACATCCTATAGAGTAAACATTTATTCTCAGCATTCTTCAATTTCCCCCACAAAGCTCTTTTCAACCTCTGTGAATGGCCCTTCACACAATACGACAGCCATCTTGGTCCCAGAAGCCAATTTTGTGGTTTGCACTTTGTGATCCGGTCCAATAGTGCTGATTGAGGAAGGTCTGGGTAACACGATGCATGTCTGGTTGGACACTATCTCTATCCTATGTACAGTGTGTATGGATACATGTACTGTAACAGATGGTGGTAGGGGGAGGGAGGGTTCGAGGGAAACTGTCGACCTGTGAAGACCTTGAGGCTCTGGAGGTCAGTAGCGTCTATACGGCCAGTAATCAATTCAAATCACATAGTCAAAATGTCGCAGTGCAGTAAATGAACTGCTCTGATCCAAATAACTTGGTTAAAACAGGTCTAAATAATGTTGTTTTGTTTTCCTCCACTAATAGGAAAACATAGCGAGGTGAAAACAATATAATGGAGCTCCACCAGGACGTTGCTTCCCAGCTAGCACATTAGGTTCCTTGGAAGTAGTGGGAATGTACAGTATGTTTTTGGTTTCACATTGGTTGTGGGAACGAAGCTATACGTTTCCTGACTAGGTAAATTAAATGTTTTTTTTACATTCTGAGAACAGAAATGACAATTTCACCTGTTCTGGGAACGTTTATTTTTAGGTTGCAGGGAGATTCTGAGAACATTTTACTCTGGTTTCTTGAAAGTTTTCATGGGAGGTTTATTAACGCTCTGAGAACAGAAATTATAGGTTATTTGGAGGTTTTTGAATAACTTCCTTAAAACTTTCACTGAATATTTAAATAAGACTTTTAACACTACTGGCTTATTTGGGGTTAACACAGATAGGACACATGGAATTGAATTGGCCATTAATCATGCAAACACATTTATTTTTTATTGTGACGAGGTATCGGTGAGATTCGAACCTATAATCTTCTGTTTTCTATCCATGGAATTAGTCCAGCGCACCACCAGGATGCCTGCCATGTTTTTTTTTCCGCAAACAAAACGACCCCATTTCAGAGGAAACAACCACTCATTAAGATCAGGTGTGTGGCCAATGATTGGGCGCGGCCAACACACCTGAACACACTTAACAAGAGAGTTTTGTTGATGCTGAGAACGGAAAGTGTGATTTAAAATAACGTTCTTAGAATGCTCTCCCAACTTTACTAACGTTTTCTTTATTGTTTTTATGGAAAGTTTTTTTGAACGTTCTCGGGAACAATTTGAGAACATGACTTTAATTAGAACCATGAGGAAGGAAACCTGTAGGAAACGTCATGCTAAAGTACGGAAATTCCCACACAAGAACATTGGTTCTTAACGTTCTCTGAACTATTTGAGAACATTCCCAATGTCAAACCAGTTGGAGAATGTTCCTAGAACATTAACAAAATTGCAATTAAATGTAACCATGTTTGAACATTTAGGAAATACCAAGAAAATCTTTTTTTTGTCAAGTTCCTTAAATGTGCTGATAATGTTCCAAAGTGAAGCAACTATCCTGAACCATTCACAGAAAGTTGTGAGAAGGTTGTATGCAAAATAACAATAGGACAATTACGCCAAGCTCTAAGAAACATATGGTTCTCAGAACGTTATGTTCTAGCTGGGTTCCACCTAACCACTTTCCTTCCCATGAGTGCAGAGTGATGATTTAAGGTACCAACCTGCAGAGGCAGCATAAGAGCAAGCCTGATGCATAGAGAACATAACAAAGTGGTTTACAGTAAGGTAAAAGCACTTTCAGTGATAGCCTTCATAGGGGATTCAATTGCATGACAACAGACTACATTTAACTTGCTATGAATGTGGATCTGGACACGACAAGTTCAACTAGGGCTATTGCAGTGACCGTATTACCACCACACCGGCAGTCATGAGTCATGACCGCAGTGAAATTCTACGTGACCGCTGAGTCACAGTAATCTCCTTTTATGCACTCTACATGCTTTAGTAGTACCCAACTTGATAAATACCATCAGGTCATAATGGCCTGGTACTCAGGGCTGTATTGTACCTCTAACCACTCTAATATTAATACAAATGCAATCGAAAGTCACAAAAACATTTATCAGAACAGTATGTTCTTTTAAAACTCACCTCACTGTGATTCATCGATTTGAAGAGAAAAGTTCACATGGTCATTGTGGAGGTTATTTCAAAGCCTTACACAACAAAATGGACTCCGCTTTCTAAGGTGATGATTCATTCAAAATTCTCATACGCATATTAGAGCTTATGCATAGGCTTATGAGCCCAAGCCTGAAGGAAAACCTGAATTCACGTTATGATTGTCCCATTATACAATACATAGCCTACCGCATATTATGCATGGTAGAAATACATAAAACAAAACTGATTTAAGACATCTTTGGTACATAATTGGGCTGGTTAGTCTATACTCCAAAATGAAACACATTAGAGTAATGGATTGTATTATTATGCATACTGGATGGACTGGTTACCTTATGCTATGCTCCAAAATGTCTATACATGAGTCTGGGAGAAAACGTATAGGCCTAGGCCATGCTGTTGGTTCCTTGATTGTGCAGGGCAGCTTACAGAGTTAGCCTACAATTATAGTGAGTTTGTATTTGATTTTGAATAGCCTAGTAATAGGGAATTGTTTTATATTTTCATAATTAATTGGGTGACACTATACAGAATATCTCACCACCATGCATTTCCATCTCCTCTCTCCTTTATTCCTTTCTCGAGCGTGCAGAGGGGCTGTCAACAGTTTAGTGAAATATGTTTCGTTGTAAAAACCTGTTACTGTCGATATTCCTCAACAGATTTCACTTGGTTTCCCAAATGAAGCACTGGGTAGCTGCAGCAACAGGGTTGGAGAGCCCATGGCATACAGAGTTAGGGCAGAATATAACCTGTCAGGCAGCGAGAGTGAAATAAGTTTTGTTATATTTATTTCTAAGCTGCTCATGTTAAGCACATGCTCCACTATAAAACCGAAGTAGTTTACAAAATGGACAGGCAGGAAAGCGAGTGCATACAGATGACACGTTTTTTCCCCTACCCCTGTTCTTGCCCATTAGATATGGGCCGTTGTAAATCAAAACAAATTTCACATATTAGTAATGACTTTCTCAAATAATCAAAAGCCTATAGTCGCATCATACAGCCCATATACTGTATGTTTTTCGATTTCTAAGACATTCTAAGGTTTCGAATTATCACTTTTACACACAACATAGCCACTTCATATGCGCACTCGCTCTGTAATGGGAAAAATATCCTATCTATTTTAGTTCAATTATATTCTTCTTACTAAAAAATCATGTAAAATAATGGCATGGGACTTGTAAACATACACTACATGACCAAAAGTATGTGGACACATGCTCATACATCTCGTTCCAAAATCATGGGCTTTAATATGGAGTTGGTCCCCCCCCTTTGCTGCCAAAACAGTCTCCATTCTTCTGGGAAGGCTTTCCACTAGATGCTGGAACATTGCTGCAGGGGGGACCATTCATCCACAAGAGCATTAGTGAGGTCGGGCAATGATTTTGGGCGATTAGGCCTGGCTCGCAGTCGGTGTTCCAATTCATTCCAAAAGGTGTTCAATGGGGTTGAGGTCAGGGCTCTGTTCAGGCCAGTCAAGTTTTTTCACACCGATCTCAATAAATCATTTCTTTGTGGACCTCGCTTTGTGCACGGGGGCATTGTCATGCTGAAACAGGAAAGGGCCATCCCCAAACTGTTGCCACAAAGTTGGAAGCACAAAACCGTCTAGAATGTCATTGTATGCTGTAGCGTTAAGATTTCCCTTCACTGGAATTAAGGGGCCTAGCCTGAACCATGAAAAACTGCCCCAGACCATTATTCCTCCTTCACCAAACTTTACAGTTGGCACTATGCATTGGGGTAGGTAGCATTCTCCTTGCATCCGCCAAACCCAGATTAGTCTGTTGGACTGCCTGATGGTGAAGTGTGATTCATCACTTAGCATTGCGCATGGTGATCTTAAACTTGTGAGCGGCTGCTCGGCCATGGATACCCATTTCATGAAGCTCCCGACTAACAGTTCTTGTGCTGACATTGCTTCCAGCGGCAGTTTGGAACTCGGTAGTGAGTGTTGTGAATGTTGCAACCGAGGACAGACGATTTTTACGCACTGTGCGCTTCAGCACTTGACGGTCTTGTTCTGTGAGCTTGTGTGGCCTACCACTTTGCGGCTGAGCCGTTGTTGCTCCTAGAAGTTTCCTCTTCACAATAACAGCACTTACAGTTGACCGGGGCAGCTCTAGCAGGGCAGAAATTTGACAAACTGACCTGTTGGAAAGGTGGCATCCTATGACGGCGCCCCGTTGAAAGTCACTGAGCTCTTCAGTAAGGCCATTCTACTTCCAATGTTTGTCTATGGAGATTGCATATCTGTGTGCTCGATTTTATACACCTGTCAGCAACTGGTGTGGCTGAAATAGCTAAATCCACTAATTTGAAGGGGTGTCCACATACTTTTGTATATATAGTGTATCTTGTCAGCTAAATGTACAAGCCTACAGCCTATGGCATGGAGCATAGCCAGATAACAAAGGCGTACAGTAGGCTAACTCATATTCTGTTCACCTGAAATACATTTTCTTCATATAAGGTTTCTTTATACCTGCCTAAAATAAATAATGGATGTGTTGTGATCGTGTGTATTAAATTGATTTATTCGCCTTTTTAAAATGTAGGTGTTCCAAAGGTGCACATCAACGGCTTGTGTGCTGGAGGCCTGGAGATGCTAAACATTTTTATGTTAATTAACGGTCAATAACCATGAGACACTCAGTCTTTTTCATGACAATAACTGACTGACAAAATGTCATGACCGCCACAGCCCTACTCACCGCTATACACACACACACAGACACACACACAGACACACACAGACACACAGAGACACACAGAGACACACAGAGACACACAGAGACACACAGAGACACACAGAGACACACACACACACACACACACACACAGACACACAGAGACACACACACACACACACAGACACACACACACAGACACAGACACACACACACACACAGACACACACAGACACACACACAGACACATGCACGTACGCACACACATCACACGCACGGTGCCCAGTGTCGGGCATAAAGAGGTTCCCATGACAATATGGATATGACTCCCCTGTCATGAAATTATACACTCTTTCTTCACCTCTCTATATTTAGCCAGAATCTTCACCTCATACACTTTACAAATCAATTACCTCCTCCCACAATGAGTTGTAGCCACGGAAACTAATGGTATTCATATGTTTGGCATGTTTTTTTTGAACGCAAGAGGAATTAAAGCAACGGAAACATCATTAGCATTCAATTGACGTCAATAGACCTTGTCGAGGCATTTTCATTGGCCATTACGGCCTGTAGACGGGGAGGATGGAGAGAGCGTCAAGGTTTAGGATCGTATGTACTCACGTGGTTGATGACGTTGTAGAAGTAAAAAAAAATCGTCTTGCACGTGCATCGTTGTCATTCAAACAAATACATTGTTCTATTTCACATCTGTTTAATTTGGGAGGTTTAATTAGGGAAGTGTTTAGTATGTCTGAGAACAAGGCTCGCCATGGCAACCCATGTCAGAATAGAAGAAAAAAAAACTTGGTTAAAAGCCTCTTCTTCATTTTCGAGAACACGTGCTGTGCTATTTTTAGACCAAATTATTAATGATTCAAATGAGATAATGTTCATGCCATAGTTTTTAATCTTCCCAATTTAGCTTGTACGTCAAGTGTGGTGTTGTAAGAGACTATCTTGATTCTGTATGATGTTTTGAATATTTGTTTCATAAACTCCTTTTACTGTGTGTTTACAGTATTCAGCATTACTGTATTAGAGTGAATCTCATCCTTAGACTCGTCATGCTTTTATACAGTATTTACATGATTCATTATAAAAGTGAAACACCTGAATTTGACAGAATTTGAATAGCCAGTGGAAGACAGGATGAATTTGAACAGAATAAAAGATACATTTGAACAGAAGAATATAAAATAATAGTATGCCTACATGGCACTGCTGAGGGACCTCTCACTACACTGTGCAGTAGAAAACCATCCAACAGAAGAGAAACCATTTCCTCCATTTCTGCCAGACTGGCCGCCATGCCCTGATTCCCTGGCCGAGATAGACTTCTCACCATCTGAGTGTCCAGCCAGCCACAGCCTGAGGCCTCTTAGCAGGGAGAGGAGAGGCGACCCAAGATGCATCTACTGCCAGGCCTACACAGTCGGACAAGCATCAGAGGTACTGAACAGAACAAAGACCCCCACATCCCACCCAAGAATAATGACCAAATCTGGGGTTTCATATTGAACTATCAATTCCAGTGGAATGCGTCGTCAATCAATACGGTGGAATGTAATGAAAACATGGGAAACAGCATCTCCATGTCCAGTGATGGAGAAAGAAAGAAAAGGAGGTGAGGGGAATAGTACGGTACATGTAGCTGGGCTTGATGGTTAATTGCTCCGCCACTATTCTGTCATGTTTTCATTAGCTATGGTAAATTGGACATTTTATTGCGTGGTTCATGATGGTACAAGTGTTTCATAATTCTACCGTCATTTAGAGATAACGTCATGGGAAGAACTTCAAATGTTTAAGGGTGAACTTCTTAGCTTCAATGACGCTCTTCAGGAAAGTCACCAGGGACTAAAAATAAAATATCTGTCTGGGAAGCTGTGAGTTGGTTGGTGGGTGGGGAGGATGGAGTTTAAATGAGTCTGGGGCAGGAGATCTTCCAGAAGCCATGAGTAAGCCCCTCAGAAGATGACTAAAACCCTCAGTAGCAGCACCTCTGTTCAGGGTGTGTCATGGCCTCTGAGTCACCCATCATCCAGGCCACCCCTGGGCCAGTGGACAGGGACTTGCCCAGGCGATGTCTCCTTGCCTGGGTAGAACCACAGAGTCCTCCCCTCTTATCTTCTACTCCCACATCCTCTTACCCCCGACCTTGACTTGTCATTTACGCAAGAGGGGATGAACGTTTCGTTAAGTGCATTATGACAGTGTCGCTCACAGCTTGATGGAAACTGTGTCCCCCAGTTCATAGTGTACCAAGCTAACATGTGATATACAGTACAGTGAACATCCAAGAAAGTCATTTAGGTTGTGCCAAGATGTCTCAGGCCCAGGGGCCAGTGTACCATAAGGGAACAGAGAGGCAGTACAGAGAGAGTCAGGCCATGGGTGGGAGGAAAACGGGACAATCCAAACCTCCCATCCCAATACTATAATAACACCATCCCAATTAAAGATACATCTGAACAGAAGAATTTAAAATAATACATGGCACTGCTGAGGGACCTCTCACTTCGCTGTGCAGTAGAAAACCATCCAACAGAAGAGAAACCTCCCATCCCAATACTATAACACCATCCCAATTCTCTCTGGGTCACATGCAGGTCTCCTGCTTCATTTGATCCAAGCCCACACTGTGTGTTGTAGCGTGATGCCAAATTGATGCGCATATGAGAATGATTACCTTATTATAGGGTCCTTTTACCTTGTTTTCTTTTTTGGTTTTACCTGATTTGAAGAAAGGTGTCTAAAGTACCATGTGCTCTATATCTCTCTGTGTGCAGAAGAAGGAGAATCTACACTATCCGCTCAGTGTGCAGCAGGCAGCAGTTCTCTCCAGGCAGGGTGCAACTCTGTGTCTCTGCAGCCTGTGGGGGAAGCCTCGTCCTGGGATTGATCTGCTGTAGACTTGAGTGGTGGAGGGAGGGACACCCTGGATCTCTGCCACATGTCCCCACCATGTTGTCACCCTTAGTGGTCAGAAGGAAAAGTCACGGCACCCCCTCAACCTGGTACCTAGCAGGTCTATCCTCC
This sequence comes from Salmo trutta, assembly GCF_901001165.1. Lineage (NCBI taxonomy): Eukaryota > Metazoa > Chordata > Actinopteri > Salmoniformes > Salmonidae > Salmo > Salmo trutta. The sequence continues at coordinate 14,649,552 of NC_042989.1, read as the reverse complement.
CTCCATCCCCCGTTCCCCATGTGCTTGTACATATAGTACTGTACACATCAACCACAGCAGCTCAGCTCCTCCTGGACCTTGAGTGATCCATGCGGTGGTTTTATGAAGGATGGCCCCAAGGGCTCTGACCAGGGGGTGGAGCGGTGCATCACCCCCCCCCCCCCCCCGTAACCTGTTTCTACACTACAAATCTCTAATCATGCGTGCAATGCAGGAGCAGGCGCTGGAAAGTTTTCTCCATTAGCGTCTCTCTCTTTCCGCGTGATGCCAGTACTGGATTCATCAGTCACTACTCTGCCCTCAACTTATAGAGTCATTCGATATCAATAAAGCCTATTGAAAAATTACCCCAAAGAATGCAATCTGCAAAACACGACCTATAAAGTTGGCGCTGGGATCCATATACAGGATGAATGGTTGTTAATGTCGGCAGTACACTGCTATATCAATCATCATTGTGGTATTTAGGAACAACATAGACTAATCTATAAACAAAGCTTTGCATTCTATTATTTCTGCTTCGATTAGATTCTCCCCGGGATAAAGAAAAGGCCCTTTTTTTTGTTTTGTTAACCATGGTGGGGTGGAACTGTTCAGTCCAAGCTGAGATGTAGTCATAAAACTGCTGAGAGATAGAAGCTGCCGTTTCAGGATAACCTTGTAATAAAGTATGATGTGACAACACTCCTGACAGAAGATTCATGGTTGGGTTTCCAGCATGATTGTGTCCAGAGGAGAGGTGATATTCCTTAAACGGTGGGGTGGTGGGCCCTGTAGCCCTTCATCAGGATGATGCCCTGCGTTCCAGGCCCTGCATGTTCCACAGGGAAATGTCATCCCACACAGGGACCTTACTTGTCAGAAAGAATACATAGATTCCTGAGATATTATTTACCAGTCTGATATCACCAACTGTATCTTCACTTGGTGCTTGGAAAGTGTCTGGATTCTAAAAAGTATGTTCAGGACAGTTCCAAATCCAGGGCACAAATGCTCTGATTCTTCATCATATTTTCTTGTTTACGTAAAAATAGATATTCAGAATGAAGTCAAGACAGGTTGGATACTATCTTATTGTCCGTAGCCGTATGAATTACCTGGAACCTAATCATAAACATTGTTATTGATTTGTAACAGCCTGCTAATCCACTTACTGTACTCTCTCTATTTCAAACAGTCTTTAGCTCTAGATGTGTATCTTCGTCTTTAATCACATAAACCCCACCTCTTTAAGTGTATTATCTCTTATCAACACATCTCTTATCTTTGCAGGTGTACACCTCAGGGTGCCAGGAAGAATATGAAAACAATACAATCACACCCAGCCGGGCTCCTGTGGTAATGCATTAGCATCTAAATCTGCCGCCATGGGACCTGAATGAGAAGACAGCTGGGTACCGGCTTTAAACAAGGTTTAGACAAAACTGGTATTCTTGGCTCTCCATTCTTTTTTATGTCCCAGATCTGAAATGAAAATTCATTCTTCAGGCTATTTGATGGAGAATCATGTAGAGGAGTGACAATCGTCGATTCTTTAGTCAAAGCTGTTATTTGGCGGATGGCGTCTCCAGAAAGACCGCCGCATGGGATCTTGAGATTCTTTCTTAATAAGGGCCAAAGGACCCCCACCACCACATCACCATCCCACAAGACATGTCTGCAGCTAATTAGCCGTAACATCATGGGTTTTGAGAGCAACTTTCAAAACCTGTAGCTACAGTACATGCTACCAACTTCCAACTTTACAATTTCCAATCATATCCAAGTACATTCGGAGGCCTTGAACATCTTATTCTCCTGTCTGACTCATAGCCTTTTAGTTTTCTGTCTCTTTCTCCATCTCTCCTCCTGTCCTCCCTTGCTGCACCTGCACTGTGTTATGCTATAAGCCTCAGAGCCTGTGTGCTGATCTTAGCTGACAGCGCCAGCCAGCTTCTCTGTGTGTACGCGTGACACCCTCCATTCTCTCCCTGTCAGTGCTAGCTCTGAGAAGCTGATGTTGTGGAGAACATTTGATGCCTGCTTCATTAAAAAAAAAAACACTCTCTCTCCCCAGCTACTCTCAAGATTTTCTTTAAGCTTTTTTATAGCCTCGCCCTAAGTTTGTGAGTCTTGGAGGCTTCTATGGCATATCTGTCACCATCACTGTTTCTGAGATGAGGGTTGGAGTGAGTGATAAAGGGAGGGAGGGATGATGGTGGAGGAGGGGTATATATATTTAGCTCTGAATTCTATGCCTGCTGCATGACTCGCCCATCTCTCTCTAGCCCCAGCAGAAATTCTTTCTTTTTTGAGTAGAGAAAGTGAAGTTTGCGTCCCTCTCATTTATCCGCACTGCAGCAGGGAGGGAGGCTGAGGCTTAATGTGTGGCGCTCAGTTTCGCTTTTGATATATTGATCTGGTTGAGGCCGCTCCTCTCCGAGCTGCACCTGAAATAGCACTGTCAGAGAGATGCTGCCGGGGGGAAAGAGAGAATCACAAAGTGGGGACATGTTCTTTCCAGGGGACTAATGGAAAACAATGGGACACTAAGTCGGTCTTGAAACCGCAGCTCTGTCCTGTCTCTCTCCCTCCCTTTTCTATCTCTCCCTCTCTCTCCACCTCTACATCTTTATATCTCTCTCTCCCTCTCTCTTTACTTACAGAGAGGCCACGTGAGGAGGAAAGGAGAGAAGAGGCATCTCCCGGTCCAGTACGGAGGAAGAACACGGTGACCTTGCTGAAGAAAGAAACCTTTACCTTTCATCTCTTGGGACCCAGTATTCCACACTGCTGCTGCCTGGGCTTTGATGTAAAACTCTGGGTCTTCTCTTTAAATCCACAGAATACACCATAAATCAAACTGAAGAACAGTGGGGTTTTTTCATTACTTAGTCTGAGGTTATTAATGATGTGTTGCGTGCTGAGAGAGCTGAAACGGACAAAGCCAAGTGTCTGTGTTATCCTCCAGGCGGAATCCAGGAGGGTGCGCTGCCCTGTATTAAAGACACTAATCCTGGACGGCTCTGCGCAGTCGCAGCTATAGAGCTGCTGCAGCGGTGTGTGTGTAGTGTGTGTAAGCACGCGTAGAATGTTCACTGGTTGTCACGTCTCAAAAATAAAGGAAAAACCAACAGCCTATTTCATCTGGAAACAATGCAATGTTCATAATCCCCATATTTCTGACATGGAGTGATTTAAAATGCGGGCCAAGAGAAGTGAAGAAAAAAAGAAAGCGCTGTGTTATGCAAACCCCCAACATAGTCCGTAAGGAAAAACAGTCCAGAAGCTATTGAAGCATGATAGTCCTGATAGTCAGAGTCAGACGCATGATGGAGACTTCAATAGAGACTTGTGTCTGGACAGAGCAGGCAGAGGACGTGACTGCTGTGGGTAATGTATTTGGTTTAATACATGGTCAGACACATGATGGAGACTTCAATAGAGACTTGTGTCTGGACAGAGCAGGCAGAGGATGTGACTGCTGTGGGTAATGTATTTGGTTTAATACATGGTCAGAGAACGTCAGCAATACAGACCAGGGGAGCTGTGGTCCGTTGTTTGATACCATCTGAAGTGGCATCCGCATGTAGGCTTAAGGCAGTCTGTGAAGTGAGGTTCCTTACCCCTATTAGCCTCCATCCTGAGATATGCCACTGCTGTAAGAGCTTCTGTTAACACAGGGTGGCCATATTGGAGCCTCTTTACCACCCCCTTCCTTGTCTGTCAAGTGTTTTCACCTCCATGTGGAGTTCTGAAGAGCTTAATAGGCGATTCTCATTTGGGCAAAAGACCGTCCTTGACGACTCTGCCCTCTCTCCTCTGTGACCCAGAAACCTGTGGTCGAGGAGAGCGTCAATGTGTTAGTAGATGAATGGAGGAGTCTGCTGCCCTTCTTGATTACCTACTTCAGCAGAGTAGGGACAAGAGTATCCTTACGGCTTCTAGCACAGAAGTGTTTTACAAACTGCCACACCCCCTTTGAATTAGCGCTTGTTTTTATAAAGGAGAAAAGCGTGCGCACATTTAAAAATGACACACTATTTATCCTTTTATCAATAAAATGTGTTGCACAGCTAGCTACATTAGTTTTTATCACTTTACACATTTATTTTACAATTCCACCCTGAGTGGAGAATGAGTCTCATTTTATAGAAGCGCATATGTTTCCACGTTTCGTCATGGCCTCCGCTCCTCGATTATCTTTGACCTTTTTCAAAAGGACCAGATGACGGAGGAGTTCGCAAAACCAATTGAGAATCTCCCCGTGTCTTTTACCCATATTGCCTGGCAGACACAGGGATAGGCTGGGAATGTGGAATGTAAAGTCATGAGCTGCTGTTGGCATTTTGGTTACATCAGCATTTTGGCGCGCAACACTCTCTTCCTGTTTCACCAAGGAGAGAGAGGGACAGAGAATGGGTATTAAGAAAGAAAGAAAGAAGAAGAGAGAGAGAGAGAGAAGAGAGAGAGAGAGAGAGAGAGAGAGAGAGAGAGAGAGAGAGAGAGAGAGAGAGAGAGAGAGAGAGAGAGAGAGAGAGAGAGAGAGAGAGAGAGAGAGAGAGAGAGAGAGGAGAGAGAGGAGAGAGAGAGAGAGAGAGAGAGAGAGAGAGAGAGAGAGAGAGGAGAGAGAGAGAGAGAGAGAGAGAGAGAGAGAGAGAGAGAGAGAGAGAGAGAGAGAGAGAGAGAGAGAGAGAGAGAGAGAGATGCAGATTACAGATGGAGAGTGACAGAGGGGATGAAAAGATGGAAAGTGCAGATAAAGAATATAAAGAGAGGCTGTGAGAAGATAGTGAAAGATCAGAATGGAGATGCATATCAAGGAAAGGAAAAGAGGCAAACGGAAAGAGAGAGAATAGAGTTATGGGGATGAAGTGAGAGAATAGAGTGATGGGGATAAAGAGAGAGGTGGGGAGCTCTAATGCCTATATGAGCCTAGGCGGTGTGATAAAAGACAGCTCAATACTGTGGTGTTTGATACACACAACAAAATCCAGACGAGAGAAAAAATATCATCTAAATATTAACAGCTGTTTGTATTAGTGTATCCCTCCAGCGATTAGCTGAGCACGCCATTGTAAACACTGTAAATAGCCTTTGCTTTACTGCTCTCATTGGCCCTCCAGGTTGCATTAATTAGTGTTTGTGATATTTAGGCATGAAACCTTCTAACCATGTGACATTCCCAGTAATCTTGTGTGCATGGACGCACACAAGCAAAGACTGCATACATTCACCCAAGGGAACGATGTACGGTAGACACACACACACTCACACACATGCACAAACACACAGACACACACACACACACACACGTGAGCAACGGCACACAAACAGATCTTTGTTGTCTACAGCATTGCAGATTCCCTCTCTAAATGTTGATGTCTAAAGTTGTTTTCTTTATCAATATTTCAGGTGTTTAATGAGTACTCGTGATGGCTGGATGCAGCATCGTGATAACCTCTCCCCTTCGAACTCTGACCCAGGATAGGTGAAGATGATGAACCCCCCTCTGAGTGCTGCATCCACCTCCTCCCTGGAGTCATATTTCAGGGCAGGAAGAGGATTGGAGATCTTAAAGAGGTCTCACATCTCATGTTCTGTTGGTTTCTCGGCCTCTCTGTGGTTTCACACTAGAATGTCATTTGTCTCACTATCCAATTGGTCAGTGCCAAAAATACAGCATCTGTAAAGTCCCTGTAAAGCTAGTGGAATAAAAGCATGGCCTCTCACTTTGACTGTTGGGAAGACCAGGGAGGTCGCTATTGACCGATAATAGTTGTGGAGAGCCGCGACCATATATCATCTCTATATTGAAATATATTTTTTATGTATGTCATTGGTGATGGTGTAATATTTATATCTCTGTGTTTTTACATTTGAATATGCAACGTGCAAATAGAATGTTAGTTGTTTTGTGCTGGCACATTCCCAGTTTAATCAAGGAGAATTTACGAGGTGTTTAAATCACACTGGATCTACCTGATATATGGCGTCAGGCATGTAAATAAGTCAGTGTGTGTGTTTTCATCGGGCCATTTGTCCATTCACATTTCAGCAGGCTTCATACAGAAATCTAGAGGTGTTTGTTATAAATTTGCTACAGAAGCAGCCATATTTTTTTTTACCAGCTTTCTAGAACTGTATGGCAGCAAAGAGGCTAGCAACACAACTTCTCAATCAAAATGGTTGAACTGTAATTATTCTTCTTTTTTTATGTTAAATGATTTTGCTATTGAGGGATTTTCTCAACCCCAGAAAAAAATGAGAGAGAGAACTGTTTCTGTCCGTCCAGGGATTAGAGACACAAGATAGCTTTTCATGTGAATATTCAAAAATATGCATAAAAAATGTTCACCTTTTCCCACCAGAGGTGTGTTTCCATCAAACAGACTTGTTGCAGATGTAATGATGTATTGCACATTAAAAACACTTTTGGGCTTAAGTTTCCATGTACTGAATAAAAAGCAGAAGTTTCCATGTACTGAATAAAAAACAGAAGTTTCCATGTACTGAATAAAAAGCAGAAGTTTCCATCACATTTTCAACTCTACTGATGCTTTTCTCTCACAGAAATCGGGTTTTGGGGCATGCACTCTAGATCAGGGGTTTCCCAAACTCAGTCCTGGGGGCACATTGTTTTTTTGCTCTAGCATTACACAGCTGATTCAAATAATCAGAGCTTGATGATGAGTTGATTATTTGAATCAGCTGTGTAGTGCTAGGGGAAAAAGCCAAAACTGCTCTGATCTAGATAAGTTTGCTGATAAAGTTCACATGGTAGGTAATACGATTAGATACAGATAAGTCAACTAACATATAAGTATCATTTTTATTTGATAATTGGCAGCCAAACACCGGTCATCATGTCACCATCATTCAAATAATACCCACAATATTTATTGGAAATTTGCATCAAGCTCATCACTATACGTCACTTAACCACCATAAGTTCATCATGACTTATTTCATCTGCCTATGCAGTGCATTCGGAAAGTATTCAGACCCCTTGATTTTTTCCACGTTTTGTAACGTTACAGCCTTATTCTAATATTGATTAAATAAAAAAAAATTCTCATAAATCTACACACAATACCTCATAATGACAAAGCGAAAAAAAGTAATTTTTTTGGGGGGGTGCAAATTTATAACAAAAACAAAAATACCTTCTTTACATAAGTATTCAGGCCCTTTGCTATGAGACTCAATATTGAGCTCAGGTGCATCCTGTTTCCATTGATCATCCTTGAGCTGTTTCTACAACTTGATTGGAGTCCATCTGTGATAAATTCAATTGATTGGTCATTAATTGGAAAGGCACACACCTGTCTATATAAGGTCCCTCGAGTTGACAGTGCATGTCAGAGCAAAAACCAAGCCGTGAGGTTGAAGGAGTTATCCGTAGAGCTCCGAGACAGGATTGTGTCGAGGCACAGATCTGGGGAAGGATACCAAAACATTTCTGCAGCATTGAAAGTCCCCAGGAACACAACATTCTTAAATGGAAGAAGTTTGCAAACGCCAAGACTCTTGCTCGAGCTGGCCGCCCGGCCAAACTGAGCCGGGCAGCCTTCATGGTAGAGTGACCAGACAAAAGCCACGCCTTACTAAAAGACACATGACAGGCCGCTTGGAGTTAGCCAAAAGGCACCTAAAGGACTCTCAGACCATGAGAAACAAGATTCTCTGCTCTGATGAAACCAAGATTGAACTCTGGCCTGAATACCAAGGGTTACGTCTGGAGGAAACCAGGCACCGCTCATCACCTGGCCAATACTATCCCTACGGTGAAGCATTGTGATGGCAGCATCATGCTGTGGGGATGTTTTTCAGCAGCAGGGGCTGGGAGACTAGTCAGGGTCAAGGGAAAGATGAACGGAGCAAAGCACAGAGAGTTCCTTGATGAAAACCTGCTCCAGAGCGCTCAGGACCTCCGAATGGGGCGAAGGTTCACCTTCCAACAGGCCAATGACCCTAAGCACACAGCCAAGACAACACAGGAGTGGCTTTGGGACAAGTCTCTGAATGTCCTTGAGTGGCCCAGCCAGAGCCCGAACTTGAACCCAATCGAACATTTATGGAGAGACCTGAAAATAGCTGTGCAGCGACACTCCCCATCCAACCTGACAGAGCTTTAGTGGGTCTGCAGAGAAAAATGGGAGAAACTCCTCAAATACAGGTGTGCCAAGCTTCATACCCAAGAAGACTTGAGGCTGTCACTGCCAAAGGTGCCTCAACAAAGTACTGAGTAAATGGTCTGAATACCTATGTAAATGTGATATTTCAGTTTTTGCTTTGTCATTATGGGGTATTGTGTGTAGATTGATGAGGGGGAAAAAAATATTTAATCCATTTTAGAATAAGGCTGTAATGTAACAAAATGTGGAAAAGAAAAGGGGTCTGAATACTTTCCAAATGCACTTTAAACTTAAAGAGCAGCTGAACTCACCAGTTTTTTTTCTGCTGCTCATTAAGAAAAATGAGATTTGCATCTTGTAGGGTGTGGTTCGATGTGGGTGTGTTCTGTTCACTATATCGTACCCTGGCAGTTATTGTTATTTGTCCCTCTTGAGTGAAGGTAGCAACATTTCAATCTCAAAATACTCAGAATTAATCTAATATAAAACAAGAAATATGTAATTCCTTTCAACGTTTTTGCTGACGAGGTCTTAGTTGCGCAAGTTTACATCTAAGGTGTTTGGTGCAGTATTTCTCAAGTAAAAAATATATTATTAAAAATAGAGATGCTCTGCAGACACTATCAAGTCAGCTGCTGCTGCGCAGGACTGATCTGAAAACATGTCTACAACTTCATCAGCAAGCTGTCAAACTATTGTAAACCATATCACTTCCACCTTGCCTGGCACGCTAGAACACAGGTGTCAAACTCATTCCACAGAGGGCCGAGTGTCTGCAGGTTTTTGCTGTTCCCTTGTACTTGATTGATGAATTAAGGTCACTAATTAGTAAGGAACTCCCCACACCTGGTTGTCTAGGGCTTAATTGAAAGGAAAAAACAAAAACCTGAGCACAGTAGGCCCTCCATGGAATGAAAGGAAAGGGGGATACCTAGAGTTTGACACCCCTGCCTTAGACCCACTACAATTTGCATACTGCCTGAACAGATCCATGGACGACGCAATCGCCGTTGCACTGCACACCGCCCTATGTTGCCTGGACAAGAGGAATACCTTTGTGAGAATGCTGTTCATCGACTACAGCTCTGCTTTCAACACTATAGTGCCCTCCAAGCTTGTCAATTAGCTCAGGGCCCTGGGTCTGAACTTCTCCCTTTGCAACTGGGTGTGAGACTTCCTGACGGGCCGACCCCAGGTGGTAAGGGTAGGCAATAACTCCTCCAACACACTGATCATCAGCACGGGGGCCCTACAGGGGTGTGAGCTCAGCCCCCTCCTGTATTCCCTGTTCACCCATGACTGTGTGGCTACTCACGACTCCAACTCAATCATCACGTTTGCTGATGACACAACAGTGGTAGGCCTGATTACCAACGGCGAAACAACCTAATGGGAGGAGGTTAAAGCCCTGGCCAAGTGGTGCCATGAAATAACCTCTCCCTCAATATAAAAAAAGGAGCTAATCGTGGACTACAGGAGACAGATGGGAGGGAGCACGCCCTCAGTGGAGACGGTCAAAAGCTTCAAGTTCCTTGGCGTACACATCACTGAGGACCTGAAATGGTCTCACCACACCGACACCATGGTGAAGAAGCTGCAACACTGCCTCTTCAACCTCAGGCAGCTGAAGAAATGGCCCCTAAGACCCTCACAAACTTCTAAAGGTGCACCATTGAGATCATTCTGTCGGGTTCCATCACTACTTGGTACGACAACTGCACTGCCCTCAAGGGGATGGTGGGGTCAGCCCAGCGCATCACTGGGGGCACTCTGCCTGCCCTCCAGGACATTTACAACACTCGGCCTTAGAGGAAGGCCAAGAAGATCATTAAGGACCTCAGCCACCCGGGACCGAGAGACTGAGAAACAGCTTCGATCACCAGGCCATCAGACTGTTAAACAGCCATCACTAGCCAGCTACCTGCCTGGTACTCAGCCCTGGACCTTGAGATTAATGCCCCATGCATATAGTCATTGAACGCGTGTCACCTCATATTTTCTTTATATACTGTTGTTTACTCACTGTGTATGTATAAACTGTATTCTCCACATAGCTCATCCTAATATACCTACTACCGTATATACCATTTTCTTTTCCAAATGATATGCTGTCGATACACCAAGTATTTATATTCTGGATTCTCACACATGCTCACTCTAATGTATCTACTTTGATTGATTTCTTGTTTAGATATTTTGTATTATTTGTGAGACATTCTACTGTACTGTTGGAGCTAGTAGCAGAAGCATTTCGCTGCAGCTGCTACAACACCTGCAAATCTGTGTACGCAACCAATAAACTTTGATTTGAAATAAAGCACAAGCGTCACGCTGTTTATCAGTGCCAAAAATGTGGGATGCAAGTGTACGTCCTCTCAGTTCCCATTTTTCCCAGAACAGTGGCAGACTTGTGATCACTATCAAACATCAGCAAGTGGCCACTCGATAAAGGGCTTTGGGGCTAAGTGTGCTTTTAACATAACATTGGCGACGTGTTGTCTTGTGTAAAAAAAAAGTCTGAGGCGCTACATAATTGGATAGAGCGTAATTAGCAGCTGTTTCTCCGTGCATGCAACTATTCCTAAGCATTACCATCCAGTGTTAGTGGGCATGAACAAACATCAAAACCCAACCTTCAAATAGCCAATGGATCTAGGAACGTAATAGCTTCCATAAGACTTGCAAATCTCAGTTTTAGAAGATACTGACTAGAATTAATGACACAAATGTTTCCTACTAATATCGATATAGGACATTTTCAACCAGTGAAGTTGTTTTTTTTAAGTTCGGCTGAACTTAGTTTTACGTAATTTATCGTCGCGTGACTCCAAGTTTACTTCGACGGGATGGTTTATTAAATGAATATTTGGGCGTTCCCAAGTTTCTGTGTTTTGGGTTTGTATGTGTTTGTATTTCAGGATGTCTTCCTGGCTTTTAAGCAGCTGATTTGTCGGCTCCCATCGATGATTGGGGCTCTGAACCCTCCCTCTCGTCAGGGGAAACAGCTGTTTTCAAATACCAACTCCTCCAGCTGGATAAAAGCTGGTGTTCCTTCATCTGGAGGAGAGAGCGTCTTTAATGTCCTGTGTTAGTTGTTGCTCAGTAATAGTTTTGTTGAAAGTATTTTGTAGCTGCTATTTCTGAGGTATGTGTTTGCCAAAAGGACAGTGTTTTTGATTATTGAAATTGTTCACTCTAAGTTAGTAATTATTCTGTTTTATTTGTTCCCGGAGGGGAAGGGGGGAACGCACCTTGGGAGTGTTTAGGCAAGAGGCCTGCAGGCATACATAACCTGTAGTATTTACTGTCTATGCACACTTGGTAAGACCTGGGTGGTCCATCCCCTGTATTTTGGTTAGCGTACCAGGAAGTGCTAAAAGGTTAGGTAAGTAGTGGTTAGGCAGGTAAGGTAGGAGAGGGGACTCTAACTTTTACTTTCTTTGCTTTGGTTCCGTCCAGACCCTGTTCCCCACATTACCATGTTAAGAAAATAAATTCCCTGTAAACGGCAATATTCTCTGCCTCCATCATCCTTACCTGCACCTACAATCACATACCTCTTTCACTCCACCTACAGTCACATACCTCTTTCACTCCACCTACAGTCACATACCTCTTTCACTCCACCTACAGTCACATACCTCTTTCACTCCACCTACAGTCACATACCTCTTTCACTCCACCTACAGTCACATACCTCTTTCACTCCACCTACAGTCACATACCTCTTTCACTCCACCTACAGTCACATACCTCTTTCACTCCACCTACAGTCACATACCTCTTTCACTCCGCCTACAGTCACATACCTCTTTCACTCCACCTACAGTCACATACCTCTTTCACTCCACCTACAATCACATACCTCTTTACCTCCACCTACAATCACATACCTCTTTCACTCCACCTACAGTCACATACCTCTTTCACTCCACCTACAGTCACATACCTCTTTCACTCCACCTACAGTCACATACCTCTTTCACTCCACCTACAATCACATACCTCTTTCACTCCACCTACAGTCACATACCTCTTTCACTCCACCTACAGTCACATACCTCTTTACCTCCACCTACAATCACATACCTCTTTCACTCCACCTACAGTCACATACCTCTTTCACTCCACCTAAAGTCACATACCTCTTTCAATCCACCTACAGTCACATACCTCTTTCACTCCACCTACAGTCACATACCTCTTTCACTCCACCTACAGTCACATACCTCTTTCACTCCACCTACAATCACATACCTCTTTCACTCCACCTACAGTCACATACCTCTTTCACTCCACCTACAGTCACATACCTCTTTCACTCCACCTACAGTCACATACCTCTTTCACTCCACCTACAGTCACATACCTCTTTCACTCCACCTACAGTCACATACCTCTTTCACTCCGCCTACAGTCACATACCTCTTTCACTCCACCTACAGTCACATACCTCTTTCACTCCACCTACAATCACATACCTCTTTACCTCCACCTACAATCACATACCTCTTTCACTCCACCTACAGTCACATACCTCTTTCACTCCACCTACAGTCACATACCTCTTTCACTCCACCTACAGTCACATACCTCTTTCACTCCACCTACAGTCACATACCTCTTTCACTCCACCTACAGTCACATACCTCTTTCACTCCACCTACAGTCACATACCTCTTTCACTCCACCTACAGTCACATACCTCTTTCACTCCACCTACAGTCACATACCTCTTTCACTCCGCCTACAGTCACATACCTCTTTCACTCCACCTACAGTCACATACCTCTTTCACTCCACCTACAATCACATACCTCTTTACCTCCACCTACAATCACATACCTCTTTCACTCCACCTACAGTCACATACCTCTTTCACTCCACCTACAGTCACATACCTCTTTCACTCCACCTACAGTCACATACCTCTTTCACTCCGCCTACAGTCACATACCTCTTTCACTCCACCTACAGTCACATACCTCTTTCACTCCACCTACAATCACATACCTCTTTACCTCCACCTACAATCACATACCTCTTTCACTCCACCTACAGTCACATACCTCTTTCACTCCACCTACAGTCACATACCTCTTTCACTCCACCTACAGTCACATACCTCTTTCACTCCACCTACAATCACATACCTCTTTCACTCCACCTACAGTCACATACCTCTTTCACTCCACCTACAGTCACATACCTCTTTACCTCCACCTACAATCACATACCTCTTTCACTCCACCTACAGTCACATACCTCTTTCACTCCACCTAAAGTCACATACCTCTTTCACTCCACCTACAGTCACATACCTCTTTCACTCCACCTACAGTCACATACCTCTTTCACTCCACCTACAGTCACATACCTCTTTCACTCCACCTACAGTCACATACCTCTTTCACTCCACCTACAGTCACATACCTCTTTCACTCCACCTACAATCACATACCTCTTTCACTCCACCTACAGTCACATACCTCTTTCACTCCACCTACAGTCACATACCTCTTTACCTCCACCTACAATCACATACCTCTTTCACTCCACCTACAGTCACATACCTCTTTCACTCCACCTAAAGTCACATACCTCTTTCACTCCACCTACAATCACATACCTCTTTACCTCCACCTACAGTCACATACCTCTTTCACTCCACCTACAGTCACATACCTCTTTCACTCCACCTACAGTCACATACCTCTTTCACTCCACCTACAGTCACATACCTCTTTCACTCCACCTACAGTCACATACCTCTTTCACTCCACCTACAGTCACATACCTCTTTCACTCCACCTACAGTCACATACCTCTTTACCTCCACCTACAGTCACATACCTCTTTCACTCCACCTACAGTCACATACCTCTTTACCTCCACCTACAGTCACATACCTCTTTCACTCCACCTACAATCACATACCTCTTTCACTCCACCTACAATCACATACCTCTTTCACTCCACCTACAATCACATACCTCTTTCACTCCACCTACAGTCACATACCTCTTTCACTCCACCTACAATCACATACCTCTTTCACTCCACCTACAGTCACATACCTCTTTCACTCCACCTACAGTCACATACCTCTTTACCTCCACCTACAATCACATACCTCTTTCACTCCACCTACAGTCACATACCTCTTTCACTCCACCTACAATCACATACCTCTTTCACTCCACCTACAGTCACATACCTCTTTCACTCCACCTACAATCACATACCTCTTTCACTCCACCTACAGTCACATACCTCTTTCACTCCACCTACAGTCACATACCTCTTTCACTCCACCTACAGTCACATACCTCTTTCACTCCACCTACAGTCCATACCTCTTTCACTCCACCTACAATCACATACCTCTTTCACTCCACCTACAATCACATACCTCTATCACTCCACCTACAGTCACATACCTCTTTCACTCCACCTACAGTCACATACCTCTTTCACTCCACCTACAGTCACATACCTCTTTCACTCCACCTACAGTCCCATACCTCTTTCACTCCACCTACAATCACATACCTCTTTCACTCCACCTACAGTCCCATACCTCTTTCACTCCACCTACAGTCACATACCTCTTTCACTCCACCTACAGTCACATACCTCTTTCAATCCACCTACAGTCACATACCTCTTTCACTCCACCTACAGTCACATACCTCTTTCACTCCACCTACAGTCACATACCTCTTTCACTCCACCTACAATCACATACCTCTTTCACTCCACCTACAGTCACATACCTCTTTCACTCCACCTACAGTCACATACCTCTTTCACTCCACCTACAGTCACATACCTCTTTCACTCCACCTACAGTCACATACCTCTTTCACTCCACCTACAGTCACATACCTCTTTCACTCCACCTACAGTCACATACCTCTTTCACTCCACCTACAATCACATACCTCTTTCACTCCACCTACAATCACATACCTCTTTCACTCCACCTACAGTCACATACCTCTTTCACTCCACCTACAGTCACATACCTCTTTCACTCCACCTACAGTCACATACCTCTTTACCTCCACCTACAGTCACATACCTCTTTCACTCCACCTACAATCACATACCTCTTTCACTCCACCTACAATCACATACCTCTTTCACTCCACCTACAGTCACATACCTCTTTCACTCCACCTACAGTCCATACCTCTTTCACTCCGCCTACAGTCACATACCTCTTTCACTCCACCTACAATCACATACCTCTTTCACTCCACCTACAGTCCATACCTCTTTCACTCCGCCTACAGTCACATACCTCTTTCACTCCACCTACAATCACATACCTCTTTCACTCCACCTACAATCACATACCTCTTTCACTCCACGGGGAGTTGAGTGTAGCAGGGTGTTGCGTTCCCTCTCCAAGAGGCGTACGTAACAGCGCATAAAGGAGTTTCCACCGCAATTGTCGCATAATCTATTTTGCTGGCAAAAACATTATCCCATAGCGTATTTTGTTTTGTCAAAAAATGTTAGACACGTTTGCTGTTTAGCCTCAGACCTGTTGTGAGTTTTTATGTGTCAGGTAATTAATCTGCATGAATTGGTTGGATGGAAACCTGGTTATAGATGGAAATGATTAAATCCTGGATGGAGTGAGAGCAGGCCGGACCTCAAAGCCTTGGACTTAGGGAGACTCCCAATTGAAGACTACTGTCCTGATAGATGCTGGGTAATAGATGTGGATGTTTCTCAGCTGTCAGCTGAATCCTTTATGGAATTATGCTCTCTCTGTAGGATGTCACAGCAGATATGTTATGTCATGTACGGATGCAGAGAACATTTCCAGGCTTGTCGCACCCTGACCTCTAAAAACGCCTGCTTCAGTGGGATAACCTGTCATCCCACATGGCCAGCGCATTCAGAATCAAATCAAATCAAATTTTATTTGTCACATACACATGGTTAGCAGATGTTAATGCGAGTATAGCGAAATGCTTGTGCTTCTAGTTCCGACAATGCAGTAATATCCAACGAGTAATGTAATCTAACTTAACAATTTCACAATTCCCTTATACACACAAGTGTAAAGGAATGAACAAGAATATGTACATTAAAAAAATATATGAAAGAGTGATGGTATAGAACGTCATAGGCAAGATGCAGTGGATGGTATAGAGTACAGTATATACATATGAGATGAGTAATGTAGGGTATGTAAACATTATTTGAAGTGGCATTGTTTAAAGTGGCTAGTGATACATTTATTACATCAATTTTTCCGTTATTGAAGTGGCTGAGTCAGTATGTTGGCAGCAGCCACTCAATGTTAGTGACGGCTGTTTAACAGTCTGATGGCCTTGAGATAGAAGCTGTTTTTCAGTCTCTCGGTCCCTGCTTTGATGCACCTGTACTGACCTCGCCTTCTGGATGATAGCGGGGTGAACAGGCAGTGGCTCGGGTGGTTGTTGTCCTTGATGATCTTTTTGGCCTTCTTGTGACATTGGGTGGTGTAGGTGTCCTGGAGGGCCGGAAGTTTGCCCCCGGTGATGCGTTGTGCAGACCTCACTACCCTCTGGAGAGCCTTACGGTTATGGGCGGAGCAGTTGCCATACCAGGCGGTGATACAGCCCGACAGGATGCTCTCGATTGTGCATCTGTAAAAGTTTGAGTGTTTTTGGTGACAAGCCGAATTTCTTCAGCCTCCTGAGGTTGAAGAGGTGCTGCTGCGCCTTCTTCGCCACGCTGTCTGTGTGGATGGACCATTTCAGTTTGTCCGTGATGTATACGCCGAGGAACTTAAAACTTTCCACCTTCTCCACTACTGTCCCGTGGATAGGGGGGTGCTCCCTCTGCTGTTTCCTAAAGTCCACGATCATCTCCTTTGTTTTGTTGAGTGTGAGGTTGTTTTCCTGACACCACACTCCGAGGGCCCTCACCTCCTCCCTGTAGGCCGTCTCGTCGTTGTTGGTAATCAAACCTACCACTGTAGTGTCGTTTGCAAACTTGATGATTGAGTTGGAGGCGTGCATGGCCATGTAGTCGTGGGTGAACAGGGAGTACAGGAGAGGGCTGAGAACGCACCCTTGTGGGGCCCCAGTGTTGAGGATCAGCGGGGTGGAGATTTTACCTACCCTCACCACCTGGGGGCGGCCCGTCAGGAAGTCCAGGACCCAGTTGCACAGGGCGGGGTCGAGACCCAGGGCTTGATGATGAGTTTGGAGGGCACTATGGTGTTAAATGCTGAGCTGTAGTCGATGAACAGCATTCTCACATAGGTATTCCTCTTGTCCAGATGGGTTAGAGCAGTGTGCAGTCTGATTGCGTCGTCTGTAGACCTATTGGGGCGGTAAGCAAATTGGAGTGTGTCTAGGGTGTCAGGTAGGGTGGAGGTGATATGGTCCTTGACTAGTCTCTCATAGCACTTCATGATGACGGAAGTGAGTGCTACGGGGCAGTAGTCATTTAGCTCAGTTACCTTAGCTTTCTTGGGAACAGAAACAATGGTGGCCCTCTTGAAGCATGAGGGAACAGCAGACTGGGATAAGGATTGATTGAATATATCCGTAAACACACCAGCCAGCTGGTCTGCGCATGCTCTGAGGACGCGGCTGGGGATGCCGTCTGGGCCTGCAGCCTTGCGAGGGTTGACATGTTTAAATGTTTTGCTCACATCGGCTGCAGTGAAGGAGAGCCCGCAGGTTTTGGTAGCAGGCCGTGTCAGTGGCACTGTATTGTCCTCAAAGCGAGCAAAGAAGTTGTTTAGTCTGTCTGGGAGCAAGACATCCTGGTCCGCGACGGGGCTGGTTTTCCTTTTATAGTCCGTGATTGACTGTAGACCCTGCCACAAACCTCTCGTGTCTGAGCCGTTGAATTGCGACTCTGCTTTGTCTCTACTGACGCTTAGCTTGTTTGATTGCCTTGCGGAGGGAATAGCTACACTGTTTGTACTCGGTCATGTTTCCGGTCACCTCGCCCTGATTAAAAGCAGTGGTTCGCGCTTTCAGTTTTGCGCGAATGCTGCCATCAATCCACGATTTCTGGTTTGGGAATGTTTTAATAGATGCTGTGGGTACGACATCGCCGATGCACTTGCTAATAAACCCGCTCACCGAATCAGCGTATTTGTCAATGTTGTTGTTCACCGCAATGCGGAACATGTCCCAGTCCATGTGATCGTAGCAATCTTGAAGCGTGGAATCCGATTGGTCGGACCAACGTTGAACAGACCCGAGGGCGGGAGCTTCCTGTTTTAGTTTCTGTCTATAGGCTGGAAGCAACAAAATGGAGTCGTGGTCAGCTTTTCCGAAAGGAGGGCGGGGGAGGGCCTTATATGCGTCGCTGTTAGAATAATTTGTATGTGTTAGGAAAATGACTTAACTGTCCCACTCTGAAATGATAGAATAGGGTGATATGTTTGAGAATCATGGGAAGATAAAATCAGGATATGGGGAGATCGGTTAAGATTGTAAAACTTTGAGGTTATATCCTTTAGTAGGGATGTAAACAGAGTGAAGTTGTAGAGTAGGTCATGGATTTTCATTGGAGGGTTTCAAACCAAGAGGGTCATAAAGGGGGAGGGGAGGTCAAAGCCTTGAAGATTGTGGCAAGTTTTATGGTTCTTTGTGGTGAGTGGGAAAGTACTGGTTGTTTGAAAAGGGAGTGGTCTAAAGATAGGAATATGTGTGTATTATAAAGGACTGAGTCCTAATTTTTGACTTTAGAATGTTCTCTGAATAAACTGTACAGACCTTTTGCAGAAAGCTGAGTCCTTGCCTAATTATTATTAACCCAGTGTCTTACAAACCTTGGGGATTAGTCAAGGCTTATTGATTGTTAATTATTATCATTGGGATTCGAAAATTCCCGTAACAGACGCGGAAGTTAGAATAGCAATGATCTAGGGTTTTGCCAGCCCTGGTAGCACAATCGATATGCTGATAGAATTTAGGGAGCCTTGTTTTCAGATTAGCCTTGTTAAAATCCCCAGCTACAATAAATGCAGCCTCAGGATATGTGGTTTCCAGTTTACATAGAGTCAAATGAAGTTCTTTCAGGGCCGTCGATGTGTCTGCTTGGGGGGGGGGGATATATGCAGCTGTGATTATAATCGAAGAGAATTCTCTAGGTAGATAATGCAGTCGGCATTTGATTGTAAGGAATTCTAAGTCAGGTGAACAGAAGGAACAGAAGGACAGAGTCAACCCCACCCATTTCCATTCTGCTGAGAGAGAGTCCCTGCAGAGATTCAAACACATTATCAGCATCGCCAGCCACTTTGAACTGGGATGGATGTCTATATTATACCATATTACATCCCATTATCCCACACAAGACATATTACCTCAGTAACATTTCTATAATTCATTTACTTTAAGTTGTGGGTGTACTCTACTTGTCTTAAACATTAATATCTGTATTAGGTAGCTAGTGTAATAGGTTGGTTTGAGGAAAGTGAAGGTAGAGGTAATGGTGTGTGATTCTAGTGAGGCATCAGGCCAGGTGTGTTAGGGTAGGTCTGCTACATTCTAATTGCCTTTTCTTACCCACCTCCTTCCCCTCTGTCCTCTCTTCTCCTCCTCTCATCCTCTGTTGCAGTGCATTATGTGTGGGCTTTGATCTTTCACTGGCTAGCAACTCGTGTGAGGGAGGAGAGAAAGCTCATTAACTGTGTGTTTGGCTTGTCTTCGGATGACAGGAACATCCCCCTAGTTAACTTACAATCATTACTATGGTCTCTTGTGGAGGTGAGTAGCATGGTGTCCTAGCGTTCTACATACAGTACAGACAATGGCATAGTGAACACTATTTGCGTATGCAGGTTTACGCAATTTCGCTGAATAAGCAAACTGTTCAGATTGCTGTGCCTTTTGCGCATGCAGTAGTGCAGTCCCTCCCTTTGGGCTGGTGCTGGTATTTTGTTTCAGTGCTGCATGGGACACTACCTGCAGAACTGTGATGTGTGGAAGTGTGTAAGAGAGGCTCCCATGGCACATGTAGGGGTGACATCCTGCCTTATCACCTGCTCGTCCTCCTGCCTCCATCCATCCCAGGGGTGACATCCTGCCTTATCACCTGCTCGTCCTCCTGCCTCCATCCATCCCAGGGGTGACATACTGCCTTATCACCTGCTCGTCCTCCTGCCTCCATCCATCCCAGGGGTGACATCCTGCCTTATCACCTGCTCGTCCTCCTGCCTCCATCCATCCCAGGGGTGACATCCTGCCTTATTTATCACCTGCTGGTCCTCCTGCCTTCATCGTCCCAGGGGTGACATCCTGCCTTATTTATCACCTGCTGGTCCTCCTGCCTCCATCCATCCCAGGGGTGACATCCTGCCTTATTTATCACCTGCTGGTCCTCCTGCCTCCATCCATCCCAGGGGTGACATCCTGCCTTATTTATCACCTGCTGGTCCTCCTGCCTCCATCCGTCCCAGGGGTGACATCCTGCCTTATTTATCACCTGCTGGTCCTCCTGCCTCCATCCGTCCCAGGGGTGACATCCTGCCTTATTTATCACCTGCTCATCCTTCCACCTCCATCGGTCCCATGGAGCTAGTCCCATGGAGGTAGGTGAGTCACTTACCTAGGTGGAGGGAACACAGCCATCTCCCCTCTACTCTCTTCTCACTTCTCCTCCTCTTTCTTCTCCTCCTCCTCTTTGGAGAAGTGTCAATGCCTGAAGGATGAGTTTGGGAGGCACTCAGTGGAAGAGATGAGTGCACTTTCAGAAGTTTCTCCAAGCCCCCAGGGTGTAGGAAATGAGGCCTGGAGAGAGCGGGAGGGAGGACAGAAAACAGAAGAAGAAAGAATTGGAGAGAGAGAGATACCCAAGACCCATATTAGGGCTGTATCATCATGTAGGCCATGCTTTTTACCCTCACTGTATCACCCCTCCGCTTCCCTCGGAACAAAGATTATCCCTCACAAAGCCATTTACTTATTCCTTTGAAGAGCTCCAAAACTAAAGATGTCTTAGTCTTGAAAAATATATGATAGTTAGCTGCAGTGCTTTTGAGGCATGATCTGAAATCTGATAGAGACTTCTTGGTGTAGTTCTACAGTGTCAGGGAAGGGGAAGTACCTGAGAGAGAGCTCTTGTTGCTTGTCGCAGAAGGGAGGAAGGGAAGTGCATGAGTGATTAATTCCTAAAAGTTTAATGTGAGTATCTCTAACAGCAGCAAATGAATGAACAACGTAACGAGAAGTGAATGCGGGCATAAATTCCCCATGTCCGTCACACTCTCAGGCACAATCCTGTCACAGTTTGTTTTACTTTTAATTCATTTCCCCTCCCAACCAATAGAATGGTACGGGCTCTGAAGCTTTCACAGGCTATCAGTTCATCCAAATCAGTATTCTGGTCTTATTGTCAGAGCTCTTTATAAGAGCGTGTCTAAAGACACACACACACACACACACACACACACACACACACACACACACACACACACACACACACACACACACACACACACACACACACACACACACAGCCAGTTTGTGAATGTATCAGTGGATCTGCAGTGTTTTTGTTTAACGTTTGCCTCTGTTATGTTCAGATGGTTTTATATTGATGGGACTTAATAGGTGGTGTGGAATGCCTGTTTAGATGCGTACAAATCCACCCTTCGATTCGTGTGCCAATTTGCCATTAAAAAAATATGGATTGGGCGATTGATCCGCTGCGACTGGATAAACAAAACAGAATCCCCCGCTGCAGTGGGAAAATGAGCCCATGCCAGGGCTCAGATTTAGAGGCTCAAACCAATATGTCACATCAAAACAGCTACGGTAAAGGAGGGGAAGGTGATGGCTACACTAGTGGTGTGCACATGTCTGTGTGTGTTTACATAAGTGTGTGTGTGGGGGGGTAGGGGGGGGGCTTCAGTCATGCACTGTAACACAGCATACCAGCATTGGTGCAACTCCCTCCTTCCCCTTTGTGAGTAGATAGTGGTTTCTGGTGATGGAGCAGGCCAGAGCATGTAAATGAATCTTTTACACCACATTGATTTAGGAACCATGATTCCAACAGCTGTCTGCTGGGAGAAATTGGTTGATTTAATCAAAAGGGGGATTGTGATCTGTTTGATATTCAGTGCTTCTATAGGCTAGTCAGGCCTGCTTTCCCTGCATGTTTCATTAGCCTGTGGGTATACTGTAGGCTGTGGTACTCCCCTGGTACTGTAGGCTTCATTACTTACAAACATGATTTAAGTCGGCCGTTAAAAGGCCAACTGGACGTGTGTTTATGACCATTGACACATACCTTTACTGTCTGCACTTCTTTATATTTTATATCAAATCAAATTGTATTTGTCACATGCTTCATAAACAACAGGTATAGACTTAACAGTAAAATGCTTAACGATAACTTGACTATATACACGGGGTACCAGTACCAGAGTCGATGTGCAGGGGTAATATACTGCGTATGTGGCAAACATTTACCTCAGACCAATCTCACTAGTAGCTACATCAGTGCTGTTTTAAAATGATGTTTAAGTTGTGTGGGTGGGACTTTGAGGCATTGATGAGATTTCAGAATGATTGACAGCTGATCATGCCGTAGAGGTGTTAAATTTAGTGCAGGATTAGTTGTTATTGGGTGGTGGAGCTGCTATACCACGGTCGGTCAGTCTGCAACTCTGACAAGAGGAGGCCTGTGTCCAGCACTAGGATTAATGGAACACTCAGACCAAGACCTCCACACTGCACAACTTATTGACTGCACACCAATAAATTTAACACCCAGCCTCGCTCTTTTAGTTGCTATTTGCTTATTGATTGCAGATTTTCATCAGGCCCAGGTATTGAAGAGTCCCAGGGAAGGGAGCATGAATCTTAGGCCAAATAGCACCAAGGGCCATAAATCAGCCACCGTAGGGGTCCGTCGCTGGCCTGAACCCGAGCATTTCCCTACCAGGTTGTGGCTAGTGTCGTAAATCCAGGCCCAGGCCCGTGATGAATGTGTGGGGGATTGGAGTGATGGCCTTAATACTGCCAGACTGACAGGGTAATCACACTGTGCTGTTTAAGCAGCCTGGGAGCTGGCTCGCCCACCCATCCAATTCCTCAGACACCCATGTCACAGTATCTTTGGGTCAACGAGGGAGAATCATTCTCAAGCTGACCTTCCATTATGCCAAGTTAAAACATCAGTGAGCTTTCTGACTGCTGGGGTTGAAGTTCATCCTCTAGGTTGTAGGCTATTCAGTATATTTACTGTAAGCACAGCTTAATTGTTGACGTGGAGAAAATTATTTAAAGTACTATGTGTACCTTTACTGTAATAATATAATTATAATAATATATGCCATTTAGCAGACGCTTTTTTCCAAAGCGACTTAGTCATTCTTGCATCCATTTTTACATATGGGTGGCCCCAGGAATCAAACCCACAATCCTGGCATTGCAAGCTCTATGCTATACCAACCCAGCCATACAGTACCAGTACCAGGCAGACAGATCGTCAATGGGGAGACTTGTGGGGAGGGGAACATATAGGCAATAAGTCAAATTCAACATCTTTTACAGAGTTTTCTGCATTATCCCAGCAATTAGAATACAAGTAACCTTAATTGTAAATGTTTTTACGTAGATATAGGGCTAGTTATTGTAATGCAGCCTACTTAACTGCTGTTACTTGGCTAGCTAGATAAGCTATGCTACTGTCATACCTATTTTGGTAAAATGTATATCGTACGAAGTGGAATTATTTATTTTGCTTGTGCCCAAAACGGTATGCTCATTCTATGTGTATTGGTATGGCCAACCATCCTTGATACTTTGAGTTACTGTTTTCTGTGGAATTGCTCAGATGAAAATGTTATGCTTTTGCTCGAATCAGTGCAAGTTTGCGTTGTTAGCCTTTTTAGACACGACACACTGACTGTAATCTCTTAAGGCTGCTTCCATGTGATTGGGTTTCCCTAAGTAGCTGCCTCAGTTTATGCCCCATTATCTAGCCTGAATATGCTGAATCGACATGCATTATACATGTTATTGTGATCTGTCCCAACAAAGGGCTCAGTGACACTCTTTTATTACTCCCCTCTGCCTCTCTGCATAGTCAAAACAGACACTTAACTGCACTTAAAGGGACATGACATCATGGAGCACCACGATGCAGTGCCACAAGACTGCAGAGAGGAGGAAAAAAAGAAAAGAAAAACGGAGCCGTATTTTCTCAGTGAGGCCCAGAAGCAGTAATAGCTGATTATCTTCAACAGTGTGGACATCTTTTCCCTCTCAGCCTTTTGCCGGGGCTTTTGCCCCCAGCAGTCTCCCAGTCCCTGTGAAAACCAGTGAGAGAGAGTTGGTCCACCTGGACGTTGGCTCTAGCACTAATTATCTATCCTACCACAGTGGAAGGGATGGCCAAGGATATCATACTCTCTGATTCACCACCTCTAGACCCAGGGAATTGGAGACACTTCAGTGGATATTGGCCAATGGTGATTCACTCCTGAATGATGTACAGTGCAAAAAGCAGGCCGAAGCTTCTTTTGGATGAGGCATAAGCTAAAACAACGTAGAGGATATGTATTCATGTGAACTGAATATTAAGTTCATATTACAAATCATGAACTGCATATATTCTGCTTTACATGTATATATGCAGTACATGTAATATGACTTCATAGTATGTATGTCTATACATGAATGAGTGAAGACCAGTGGCAGTCGGTGCCGTTTAAGATTAGGGGACGCAATTATTTTATATGTGTATGGCCTTATGCTCTAATAGAAATATTGGATGACTGTCATTCATATTCCATTCACCCAGTTCAATGTAACATCGATAGGTTTAGGCTACTACATGATACTCTAATTTCCCTGTACTCATCATGAGGTTGCTACAACCTAGCCTACGAATGAACGTTTACAACGTAGGTGCAGACAGGTCGAGAGAAATTTGAGTATTCAAGGTGACAAAGTGGCACATTCAATACCGCCTTACACACTCTTGCCTGCATCTAGCTGATCTAGGGTATAATCTTTAGTCCAAACAGTTGCAAACAAGAGTTTCTATTGGACAAATTCAGGTATGTTCATCCTTGTTCATTTCCTTTTACTTCTGTTTAAGAAACGTTTTAACAGAATCGGCAGAATGAATACACCCCTGATCCCCCCCAAACACAGTTCACTTTCATAGCAGCCACATACAAACAGCATGATCTCTTTGCTCATTGTATAATTCCTTCTTGCATCTACGCGCTATTCTGTGACCAGGCGAGAAAACCTTTCCAAGCCAAACGTTTTTTTTATTTTACTACACTCTTATTCAGAGTGACTTACAGGAGCAATTAGTGTTAAATGCCTTGCTCAAAAGCACATCGGCAGATGTTTCGCCTAGTCGGCTCTGGAATTCGAACCAGCAACCTTGCGGTTACTGGCCTAACACTCTTAACCTCTAGGCTACCTGACGCTACCTCAAACTTCATACCATAACTGCTAATCACTACACACAACCTACGTGTTGTCAGCGTATTAGCTAACGTCATAGTCAACATCGCCACTAGAACTAATGAGTTAGTAAGTCCGCTACAATCATGCAGTACAGTGTTCAGCAAGCAGTTTAGTAGTTACACCGGTGGGCCCCAGTGGCAATAAATTCATAAAACCAAACGCTTACCTTGACTTGGACGAGTTGCAGTGTTAGATAGCCAGCTAGCTAACATAGCATCCCTCTCTGTTTGAGCAGGCTGTTTGAGTAGGCTGAACTAGCTAGCTGCATTTGCATTTGGGTGACCCAACCAAATTCACATAGATAGATCTGTCATTATCATCGATAGCAAGTCTAAGAAGCGGTAGATCTGTTATGTGCACAATGTATATGCTTCCCATTCTTATGTTTAGTTTTTGCGTCTTTTACTTTCGGTTTGGTACACCAGCTTCAAACAGCTGAAAAAGCAACATTTTTGGTTATGGAAAATATATTTCACAGCGGTTCAGATGGTTTACACTATACTTTCTTGTTTTGTCACAAACTGAAATTATGCAAACTATTCGAATTTTATCAAGAATGAAATGGCGGAGCGATTTCTACATAATGTATCTTTTAAGTGAAAGTTTAAAAAAATTACAGCAACATAGCTAGCTCTCTCTCTTGCTTTTCCTTCATTTTTGAATAAATTAATTTGTTCAAAAGTGTTCAACTATTGTCTTTCTGTCACTTTGAGTCAACTCCTCGCCATATTTTATACACCGCAGTCCTAGCTAACTGTAACTTATGCTTTCAGTACTAGATTCATTCTCTGATCCTTTGATTAGGTGGACATGTCAGTTCATGCTGCAAGAGCTCTCATAGGTTGGAGGGCACCCTCCGGAAGTTGTCATAATTACTGTCTATGGAAGGGGGTGAGAACCATGAGCCTCCTAGGTTTTGTAATGAAGCCAATGTACCCAGAGGAGGATGAAAACGAGCTGTCCTCTGGCTACAACATGGTGTTACCCTACAGAGTACTGTTGAGGCTACGTAGACCTTCATTGCAAAAGTGTGTTTTAATCAATTATTTGGTGACATGAATATATTTTGTATAATTTTATCTATAAAGGATAACTTTTTTTAATG
The DNA here is from genome assembly GCF_901001165.1 of Salmo trutta. Lineage (NCBI taxonomy): Eukaryota > Metazoa > Chordata > Actinopteri > Salmoniformes > Salmonidae > Salmo > Salmo trutta. The sequence continues at coordinate 14,622,862 of NC_042989.1, read as the reverse complement.
TTTCACTATTTAGTTTTTAATTCACTGAGGAGGATGGTCCTCCTCTTTCCTCTTCTGAGGAGCCTCCGCTGGGGAAGACGTATATAAGGCCAGCCTATCGATGCCGGGATTCAATCGTTATAACGCTGCCGTCAATACAGCTTTTTAAGGCAATGTTACATTCAAGGTAAATGCTGCAGATGTTGGCTCAATAGGAAATTACCTTTAAATACTGTATTGTCAACCAAAGATGGATTAGACTGAATCCCAGCCCTGGTGTTTGGACAACAAAACAGTAACCATTAGTTGCCCTTGCATGTGCTCACATCCTTTGCCGGTGCTTTATCGTACTGTGCTGTGAGCATAACAGTGGCAACGGTACATCAGCAGGAGTCAGATGTGAGACGTAACAGGCCATACACCGGGTTTAAACCTATAGAGTAAAACAGATCACAAATCATTTGCATAGTAATCCACTTTACTCTCCCTTCTTCAGATGGCAAATTCCCTCAATCCTGTTACTGTAAGCCTGCTCTTGAACCTGACTCTCAGTCATCACAAAGCCACTGGCCCGTTAAACTATTACTTCGTACGTAAATATACATGTCCCTCATGAGAGAGACGGCCACCTGTTTGCCAATGCTTGTTGGTGACTGACTATTGTCTTGACTCTGCCACTACATGTGCTTGGCCACGCTACTCCTTTGGCAGTTGAGAGGATGAGACCATTTACTTATCAACAGGGATTCAAGCATACACGTGCGTTGTTGTCGGGATGTCTTCTTACTTGGTTCCTGTTTCTCAAGCATTTTCCTATCTTGATTGTATTACATAACAGGGAATTAGACACGAGACAAGGGGAGAGGGAAAGAGAAAGATGAAGAGACAGAGTTCCTCTGTACAGTGTTGAACAATGCCACTTTGTGACATCCAGCCTGCTCCTTGTGTGTCAGTTTTCTGCCCTGAGCCTGTTCATGAACCCAGATCTAACAATGCGTCATGGGTTCTGGAGGCATTGTCTCTGTCTTGGTCTGTTTCTATGTAGGAACACCATGTTATCCAGGGTCAGCTACATCACCATCTGGGTTTTCCTACTTCCAGGCTCTGTCTCTCCGTCAGAGCGTCGGAGTTAAATATCCCAACCGACTCTAACTACTGGAATGTAATTGGAAGTTCTGTGCCTTCTTACTCACTAAGTGGTAATGTTATACTGGAAAATGGACCTCAGTCTTCATTATTTTGTTCCCACATTTCAATATACTGCATCCCTCCCTTTGCTGATAAAGGGGACTGTGGCTGCAGTGAGTGCAGAGGCTTTGATAAAAAGAACCAGTGAGGATCGAGATGTACAGTCTGCTTTTAAAGACCACAAGAGACTAACCCAGGTCAACCCCCCCCCCCCCCCCCCCCCCCCCAAGTGTAATGAGTGTCTGAGCAGAATACGGACAGACCAGTCACCCAGTGTCACTCCACTGTGACATCAACGGGGTTGTGTGTGTTCGTATGTCCCGGCATACGTGCATGCATTTGTGTGTGCATCTATGTGTGTTTATGCGTGTGTATGAGGAGCAGTGAGCAGGTTCTCAGGGAGATACACTGTCCCACTGACGTGTGTGTGCTGATCTGCAAACAGGGACAAGATAAATGCACGTGTCACTCATGCCCACATGGGATCCATTTTTCACTTAAAGTCAGGAGAGGGGAACGGCTGTGTCCCCCAGCAGTCAGCCAGCCAGTGTGTTCAACAGAATGAGGACGGCACAAGCTCTTCACATTAGTGCTTAGCGACAGCCTCGAACACAGATATCTGACCTGCTGCGAGTTTGTTTGTTGTGCTCTGTACACCTTGTATAAGGTCAATTTTTCTGTCTGTCTGTATCTCCCTAAGCCAAGGTGATGTAATGGATGGCAGTCTCTTCTAAATGAAGCAGTGCTGACCTTTGTTTTTTCCCATCCGTCATTGTGTGATCTGTCATTGTTGTAGCATTGCATGAACCAGCAACCTGTCCCACGTATATTCAGCCATGCACATCCAGTGCAGACTGGCCTCCGGTGACAGGTCGCCTGGGCAATATAAATAAGTTGACATTGTACTGTCTGTGTGAAATTTCTATGCCAGGGGTTTCTTCGGGGTTTTTGCCATCTCAAGCATTAGGTAATACCTCTGTGCTGCGCAGGGGACAGGTGCTCTCCCAGCCAGCACACTTTGGGAAGTATAGTACCCACTGTCGGGAGAATAATGTCAGGATCAGCGTTTGGGAACTGTGGGCGTGTGTGTGCCGCCGGGGGAAAGCTCTGCTAGCTCCAGTCCACTGTCCTCCCAGAGGAGAGAGGCTGTAAAAAGTACAGTAGATAACAGGCTGCGGACAGTGGCTTATGTTTTTATCTGGGCCAGAGGAGAGGCGTCCCCCCTGGCTCTGTGCTGGGACCGACCTTACTCTGCAGCTTTTTTTCAGTACTGAGGCTGGTGTTGGGTCTGGAGCCTGGCCAACTCCCCCATTTCTCCCCCACTCCTCCCTGCTATCTCCTGCCAGGACAGCCCCATCACTCTGGGCTGAATTACTACAATAGGGGAGAAGGAGCAGGAAATGAGGTTCAGAACTCATCGTTAGTGCCCAATGAATTCTTAATTAGGGCAACAAATGGTGCAGCGTTTATGGTGTGACTGGACCGGCCCCAAATCACCTGAGATCAGAGGCCGATAACCCACAGTGTTGCATTAGCAGATTATTAGATACTGCAGCAAAGCAGGATACTGCTGCTTTTTGTCTCAGAAAATGTTCTATTTTGTTATGAGACTAATACCACCTCCATGTTTGCATATCTGAGTTTGTGTAAATGGACTGAAGGTAATCTTTTTACAGCAAGGTAGAATGTAAGAATACCTGTGTTTTAGCTATGTAGAATAAATTGCTAGGCACTCTGTCATTCTTTTTACATGCAGCTACATTATCAAATGCAGCGCACCATTGCGATAGTCTGACTGCAATAATTTAAAAGTCCCCTCTCAAATTAGAGAACAGAAGAAGGCCTGCAAAAACAGAACAGAGACGCCAGCAGGGTATAGATGTGATTTCCATGTAAGTGATAATAGGGAAATCAATGGTGGGAATCATATTATGGATGTACATTTAATGAGGACACACTGAGGAAGTGAAGGCAATTTCAAATGCCACAGTACTACTCTTTTTTAGGACCTCTACAGAATACTAATTGAACCAGAGACATGCTTAATCCTTTCTGAGGAGACAAAAAACTCTCCCAAAAATTATATAATGAATATAAAATGTAATAAAGATGTAAGCCTTGAGTTAGATGGTTGTTAAAATTATACTAATTATACATAGCAGAATTTAACAAAAATGTCATTTGAGATACCATCACACTTAGGAAATATTGCTCAGCATACATTAAGCACTAATAACACTGCCATTACTAAATACATTTAAAGAGCGAAATATCACCCAAAGGGGTGAGTGTTCTTCCCTCGCTATCACTGTCGCCTTTGTAAATATAATTTTCTTCGGAGAGAAGACCCTTATCAAATACAGTTGAAGTCGGAAGTTTTACATACACTTAGGTTGGAATCATTAAAATGTGTTTTTCAACCTCTCCACAAATTTCTTGTTCACAAACTAAAATTTGGCAAGTCGGTTAGGACATCTACTTGTGCATGACACAAGTAATTTTTCCAACAATTGTTTACAGACAGATTATTTCACTTATAATTCACTATCACAATTCCAGTGGGTCAGAAGTTTACATACACTAAGTTTACTGTGCCTTTAAACAGCTTGGAAAATTCCAGAAAATGATGTCATGGCTTTAGATGCTTCTCATAGGCTAATTGACATCATTTGAGTCAACTGGAGTTGTACCTGTGGATGTATTTCAAGGCCTACCTTCAAACTCAGTGCCTCTTTGATTGACATCATGGGAAAATCAAAAGAAATCAGCCAAGACCTCAGAAAAAAGATTGTAGACCTCCACAAGTCTGGTTCATCCTTGGGAGCAATTTCCAAACGCCTGAAGGTACCACGTTCATCTGTACAAACAATAGTACGCAAGTATAAACACCATGGGACCACGCAGCCGTCATACCGTTCAGGAAGGAGACGCGTTCTGTTTCCTAGAGATTCATGTATTTTGGTGCAAAAAGTGCAAATCATTCCCAGAACAACAGCAAAGGACCTTGTGAAGATGCTGGAAGAAACAGGTACAAAAGTATCTATATTCACAGTAAAATGAGTCCTATATCGATATAACCTGAAAGGCTGCACAGCAAGGGCTTCTTCAAAACCGCCATAAAAAAGCCAGACTACAGTTTGCAACTGCACATGGGGACAAAGATCATACTTTTTGGAGAAATGTCCTCTGGTCTGATGAAACAAAAATAGAACTGTTTGTCCGCAATGACCATCATTATGTTTGGAGAAAATGGGGGAGGCTTACAAGCCGAAGAACACCATCCCAACCGTGAAGCACGGGTTGGCAGCATCATGTTGTGGGGGTGCTTTGCTGCAGGAGGGACTGGTGCACTTCACAAAATAGATGGCATCATGAGGGAGGAAAGTAAAGTGATATATTGAAGCAACATCTCAAGACATCAGTCAGGAAGTTAAAGCTTGGCCGCAAATGGGTCTTCCAAATGGACAATGACCCCAAGCATACTTCCAAAGTTGTAGTAAAATAGCTTAAGGACAACAAAGTCAAGGTATTGGAGTGGCCATCACAAAGCCCTGACCTCAACCCTATGGAATATTTGTGGGCAGAACTGAAAAGTGTGTGCGAGCAAGGAGGCCTTCAAACTTGACTCAGTTACACCAGCTCTGTTAGGAGGAATGGGCCGAAATTCACCCAACTTCTTGTGGGAAGCTTGTGGAAGGCTACCTGAAATGTTTGACCCAAGTTCAACAATTTAAAGGCAATGCTACCAAATACTAATTGAGTGTATGTAATCTTCTGACCCACTGGGAATATGATGGAAGAAATAAAAGCTGAAATAAATCATTCTCTCTAATATTATTCTGACATTTCACATTCTTAAAATAAAGTGGTGATCCTAACTGACCTAAGACAGGGAATTTTTACTAGGATTAAATGTCAGGAATTGTAAAAAAAAAACGGTGTTTAAATGTATTTGGCTAAGGTGTATGTAAACTTTCGACTTCAACTGTATGTCCTCAATGTTTGTTGTTCATGACATTGTTAGGGTTTAATTGGGAATAATAAGGAACTGTAAAGGGCGCACCTGGTGCAGTGTCCCATTCTGACACACTGGTGCATGTGTGTTGTCTTGTCGTCCTGACTTCCCCCCTCCATACCTCCTCTCTCCCCAACTAGTTTCTCAGATGACAGGCCAGCCAGTGACAAGCTCCCAGGCCATTCTGGTGGTGGCGGCTCAACACCCTAAAAATACACATTATGTTGGTGTTTCCTTTATTTTGGCAGTTAGCTATAGATATTGATTTAAAAAATATATCAAATTAAGTAAATTAACCAAAGTCTGAAGACTGTCTAATTATTCATAAGATGAGGTACATTTATAATTTGGAAATGTGATTGAATGAGTGCTAGAGAGTTTCTGGGTTTGTTGTGCTGCTGTGACTACAGTGTGTGGCTATCTGGGTGTTTGTGTTACAAGGGCTTTCAAGCTCTCCGTCTGTCAGGGTGTTTGTCACATTGTCATTGGGCCGTCAGAAGCACAGCCAGTCATTGATCAATCACAAACTGGCTAATTTCTGTAGCGAAGCCCCTCAAAGACAGAATGGGCTACCTTGTCTCTTTCACACAAATACATGCAAAACACTTCTGTTTCCAATCTCTGTTTCCAACTCCCTTGAAACAAAATTAAATGCAAATTTGTGCATGAGAATTGCAACTTTACGGAAGGGAACTGGAATGGAACTGCCTGTAGCATCAAGATGAATATATGTTCACTGCCGGTCAAAAGTTTCAGGACACCTACTCAGGGTTTTTCTTTATTTTTAGCATTTTCTACATTGTAGAATAATAGTGAAGACAACTATGAAATAACACATATGGAATCATGTAGTAACCAAACATTTTTTAAACAAATCAAAATCAATTTTATATTTGAGCTTCTTCAAATATCCACCCTTTGCCTGGATGACAGCTTTACACACTCTAGGCATTGTCTCAACCAGCTTCATGAGGTAGTCACCTGGAATGCATTTCAATTAACCGGTGTGCCTTGTTAAAAGTGAATTTGTGGAATTGATTTCCTTCTTAATGCGTTTGAGCCAATCAGTTGTGTTGTGACAAGGTAGGGGTGGTATACAGAAGATAGCCCTATTTGGTAAAAGACCAAGTCCATATTATGACAAGAATGGCCTCAGAAATTGCAGCCCAAATAAACGCTTCACAGAGTTCAAGTAACAGACACATCTGAACATTAGCTGTTCAGAGGATACTGAGTGAATCAGGCCTTCATGGTTGAATTGCTGTAAAGAAACCACTACTAAAGGACACCAATAAGAAGAGTAGACTTGCTTGGGCCAAGAAACACAAGCAATGTACATTAGACCGGTGGAAATTTGTCCTTTGGTCTGATGAGTCCAAATTTGAGATTTTTGGTTCAAACTGCAGTGTCTTTGTGAGACGCAGAGTAGGTGAACGGATGCTCTCCACATGTGTATTTCCCACTGTAGAGCATTGGGGAGAAGATGTTATGGTGTTGGGGTGCTTTGCTGGTGACACTGTCTGTGATTTATTTAGAATTCAAGACACACTTAACCAGCATGGCTACCACAGCATTCTGCAGCTATATGCCATCCCATCTGGTTTTGGCTTAGTGGGACTATCATTTGTTTTTCAACAGGACAATGACCCAACACACCTCCAGGCTGTGTAAGGGCTATTTTACCAAGAAGGAGAGAGATGGAGTGCTGCCTCAGGTGACCTGGGGCCTCATTTATAAAACTTACTTACCGCAGAAAACCACGTATAAGTTGTCATTTACTTTGACGTGGAAATGATCTTATCTCTACGCAAAGTCTAGATTTAACGTAAGGGATTTTCTTGCTGGTTATGTATAGGTATTGCAGTTTGGGGCGCATATGCGTCCAAGCCTGTGGTGAACTTTGCATTAGCTTTATGATGAATTTGTTAGGAATTATCAATTAAAGGTGTGAGGAATTAATTGCCAGACGCAAGGTGTTTTAATTAAAAACAGGATGCGATGTTCTATAAATAGTGTGTCAAATTAGAAAAAAGTGACCATGGCTATTCTTGCGTTATTGGAAGACATTGAAAACCGTGCTTTTAGAAGGGACAGTTTTCTGAGACCGGAATTACTTTTTTTGCGCATGATGATCCATGGCTTATAAATCGCTATTGTCTCCCAAGAAATGTTCTGTTAGATTTGTGCGCAGATTTAGCCCCTAATCTGGAAAGGAAGACGCTGTAATCATGCCATACCCGTATCTGTTCAAGTACTGTCCACTCTGGGATTCCTCGCTACTGGGACATTCGAGGGAAATGAGTGACCGGTCGGGTATATCACAGCCATCATTCAGCCGCATCCTGCCACAAGTCATCGAGGCGATTCTACATGTATTGTCCACGAGATATTCATTTCCCAGGGGTCATATGTGCAGTTGACTGCCCGCATATTGCCTTACGCGCACCATCTGTAGATGAACATGTATATGTTAACAGAAATCATTTCCATTCATTGAATGTTCTGATCTGCGATGCCCGTATGCAACTACTCAATGTATGTTCCTAGTGGCCAGGGTCTACGCATGACTCATTCATTCTGCGCCACAGCAGAGTAGGCCTGCGTCTAGAAGCTGGTGAGAGTGGCGGTTTTTTTTCAGTGTATAATTATCACATTTTAGGTAAGACCCAAATGCAGACTGGTGAAACAGATCAGGGCATGATAATAGCCTATTAACCATGCAAAATAATGTAACAACGGTTTTACTCTATTAGGTGACCGCGGCTATCCACCGAAAACATGGCTTTTCACTCCCTTTGCCGATCCCTGAACAGCAGAGGAAATGTGCTACAATTTGGCGCACGGCAGAACAAGGTCAGTTGTGGAGCGCACCATCGGACTGCTGAAGGGCAGGTGGCGTTGCCTTGATGCATCAGGTGGAAAACTCCTCTACAAGCCAGAGAAGGTAACTTAACTGAATAATCAGCCCCGGCTGATGCAGTGAGGAGGCAGCAGCTCCTACAGAGATTGGTGGTAAACAGAATGCCAGACAATACGTATTTTTTTTATTAATGTTGTGGAAAACGTTCAACAATTGCATTATGTAAATGAATCAAAACCCTGAGTATTCTTCCGAGTTCAGTCACAATCTGCCCAACTCGTTCTGGGTTTACAGGACTGAGGTGGTCAACACACGAACTGTAGACGTGGATGGACCATCGACACCTGTGTCCAAACATTCCCGCTCACTCCTGGCACTCGATGATTTGGGAGCCTCATGCACTTTATCCCTGGGTGGAGGGCGCACCCTCACCCTCACGCAGCTTCCCGCGTTTATGTGAATAAAATAAATCATTGCATGTCATGTATATTAAGTTACTGACAAACAAGTTTCACATTCTCTTACTTACCGTGATCCAGTGATGCAGTCGTGAGGGCTTCGCGCGCTGACTTAACCATTCCCGATGTAAATAGAAAAAAAACCCTCACCTTTTTGAAACATTCACTGTCGCGGTCAGAGCATGTGCCAGTGTATGCGCTTTCAACGTTGATTGCCCCGACGCGCTGGTTCATTTGGGAGAGCTCCGGCGTGCCAGGCCCCACTCCCGTTGCCTTAATGCCGAGGTTATGTAGGGCTATCCCCCCCCCTGGTCAGACCTTTTTTTCCACATCAGCCACAGTTCTGTCTTGCTGCCCCACCTCGTTCGTTCACTGCAGCGGCGACACACTCCCAAACTACCTGTTTGGCTTTGTTTGTCAACCCAATAATACGTGTTGCCTGTCTTCAATCTCCTCTATCATCACCGTGATCTTGTCTTCCAAAAAGCTTGCATTTCTCTTTTGGTCCATGGTTATTCCTGACTAAACCCTCATTTGTGCTAGCATTCTATAAGGGGAAATTGCTGATTGTAATGCACGTTGTGTAAGGTGTGTAAGTTACAAATGTAATGCACGTTGTGTAAGGTGTGTAAGTTACAAATGTAATGCACGTTGTGTAAGGTGTGTAAGTTACAAATGTAATGCACGTTGTGTAAGGTGTGTAAGTTACAAATGTAATGCACGTTGTGTAAGGTGTGTAAGTTACAAATGTAATGCACGTTGTGTAAGGTGTGTAAGTTACAAATGTAATGCACGTTGTGTAAGGTGTGTAAGTTACAAATGTAATGCACGGTGTGTAAGTTACAAATGTAATGCACGTTGTGTAAGGTGTGTAAGTTACAAATGTAATGCACGTTGTGTAAGGTGTGTAAGTTACAAATGTAATGCACGTTGTGTAAGGTGTGTAAGTTACAAATGTAATGCACGTTGTGTAAGGTGTGTAAGTTACAAATGTAATGCACGTTGTGTAAGGTGTGTAAGTTACAAATGTAATGCACGTTGTGTAAGGTGTGTAAGTTACAAATGGGCTTCTTAGAACCTGCGTAAGCAAGGTTTTTTTATGCTCAGTATCTTTTATGAATCGCTATTTGAACAATCTCAAATATAAAATATATTGATTTGTTTAACACTTTTTTTTGGTAACTACATGATTCCATATGTGTTATTTCAAAGTTGATGTCTTCACTATTATTCTACTATGTAGTAAAAATGAAAACCCCCACCCCAGTCATAGACTGTTCTCTCTACTACCGCATGGCAAGCGGTACCGGAGTGCCAAGTCTAGGACAAAAAGGCTTCTCAACAGTTTTTACCCCCAAGCCATAACACTCCTGAACTACTATTTGCATTGTGTCCCACCACCCGCCAACCACTCTTTTACGCTGCTGCTACTCTCTGTTCATCATATGCATAGTCACTTTAACCATACCTACATGTACATACTACCTCAATCAGCCTGACTAACCGGTGTCTGTATGTAGCCTCGCTACTGTATATAGCCTCGCTACTGTATATAGCCTCGCTACTGTATATAGCCTGTCTTTTTACTGTTTTATTTCTTTACTTACCTAACACTTTTTTGCACTATTGGTTAGAGCCTGTAAGTAAGCATTTCACTAAGGTCTACTACACCTGTTGCATTCGGCGCACGTGACAAACTTTGACGTGAATGAGTAGGTGTTCTAAAACTTTTGACCAGTAGTGTATGTCTTTCCTTTGTTTCCGAGTGGAAATTGCATTGAAAGTGGTCTGCATCAAGTACAGTGTAAAGTCAGGAAACAGAAGGAGCGCCGTGGACAGAAGGTTAAAAAGGTGGACTAAGAAACCACAGTCTTATACAGCAGAAGTTTGCTAGATTAACTCACCTCAAAGGGATGGGGGCAGGCTGAAATGAGAACAGTGGAGAAGGTTGATCCCTTGTCCTAACCTCTACTTGTAATCCATTGTTGGATGGGGTAATTGTTTTCCCTCCCCCTTCTTCAGTATCTAGGTGGTTTGGAGCAGCGGCTATGATTGCATGTATATTGCATTGGTCCTTTTTGTGAGTCATGTGGCTGTTTCCTATCTATTATTGAGCAGGCTGTGCTTTGGCCACGTTGTGGACGATTAATAAATAAAGACGGTCGTATCTACGGTGGAGACGAGCCTTGAATAAATGACAAAGAGAACTTCATTTGGAGTCGAATTAATGACTTCAACCTTGTTGAGCTTTCTTTTAACAGCCATGCTGGTAAACTTAAGCTTTTGTTTGTCTTAAACTATTGTTGCAATGTTCTTAGATATGCTATGATAGCTTCATATGGTACAGTATCTATTCTGGATTGACAGAAATCAACCTGTGTGACTATTAGGGCTGTTGTGGTGAAGGTATTACTGCCACACTGGCAGTCATTTCTAATGACCACAGTAAAATTCCACGTGACTGTTGAGTCACGGTAATCTCCTCTTATGCACTCTGGACATGCGGTGGGTAGTACCCAACTCTCTAACGATCATCAGGTCGTTAATGGCCTGGTACTCGGGCTCTATTGTCCCTCTAACCACTCTGACATCAATGCAATGGAAGATCACATCAAACACTTATCAAAACAGTATGTTCTTTTAAAACTGACCTCACTGTGATTGATCAATTTGAAGAGAAAAGTTCAACAGCAGGTTGAAACTAAGTGGAAATCATGGTCATTGTGGATGTTGTTTCAAAGCCTTACACAATGAAATTGACAACACTTTGTACGGTGATGATTAATTCAAAACATCCATAGTCTTATTAGAGCTTATGCATCGGCCTATATATGACCCAAGCCTGAAATAAAACCTCAATTAAATAATGATTGTGATGTTATACAATACATAGCCTACAGCATATTACGCACGGCAGACAAACATACAAAAAAAACGATTTAAGATGTATTTTTTGACATAATTGGTGTAGCCTATAGTCTAAAATTAAGCAAATTCTAGTAATCACCTTTGAGTGTGGACTGTAATATTATGCATACTGGATGGACTGGTTACCTTATTCTATGTTCCAAACCTTCTATCCATGAGTCTGGGACAGAACAAAATGGTTCTAGGCGATGCTGTTGATTGTGCAGGGCGGCTTACAGAGTTTGCCTACAATTATAGTGAGTTTGTATTTGGTTTTGAATTGCCTAGAAATAGGGTATTTTTATTTATATTTTCATAATTAATAGGCTGACACATTACCTTTGGCTACAGAATATATCACCACCTTGCATTTCCATCTCCCTTCTTTCCATCATTCCTTTCTGGAGTGCGCAGAGAGAGGGGCTGTCAACAGTTTACTGAAATATGTCTAGTTGTGAAAACATGTTACTATCGATGTTCCTGAACAGATTTTGCTTGGTTTCCCAAATTTAAGCACTGGGTAGCTGCAGGAACAGGGTTGAAGAGACCATGGCATACAGAGTTTGGGCGGAATATCACCTGTGGCGCAGCGAGAGGCTGCATGCTCCTCAAACAGTGGATGTGTGTAGTGAAATTACTGGCGTAGCATACCCTGCATGATTGAAAAGCGAACCGTGGCCTCCATTCGCTATTTGAGTGCATACGGATGGTGTGTCTATTTTCCCCTGTTCCTGCTCATTTGATAATGTGCCAATCTAAACAAATGTTACATATTAGTAAAGGCAAGATTACATTTAGAATAGTCTGATGGGTGAAAATATGATCACTTGATGAGAACAGCATGTGCTGCCTGTGACTTTCTCAAATCATCAATAGACTATAGTCGCATCATGCAGCCCATATATGTTTTAATTTCTAAGACATTCTAAGGTTTGTATCATTCACAACTAAAGTTGCAAAATAAGTAAGGCAAAAATGCCTCCGTTCTGTACATTACCTTGGAAATAATGGATGATACAACTGGGTGAGGCCGGGTCCCTTTGCGGAGTTCATTTTTCTAAGGTAATGTACAGAACGGAGGCGTTTATCCCGCTTATACTATAGTTTGCAAAGAAAACAATTTTCAATTTTATAAGCAAATTCATACTTTCTAACCTTTTGGTTTCTGGAGACGCTGGAGACGCGACACAATAGTTTGATATTTACAGTTATTCATTCTTTATGTTCCGTTGCCATGCTCAGCAGCAACGTTCTTATCCTTGCTTGCTGCTATCTAGCCAACTGTGCTGAACAAAAACATAAATGCAACATGTAAAGTGTTGGTCCCATGAGCTGAACTAAACGATCCCAGAAATGTTCCATTTGCACAAAACCCTTATTTCTTTAAAGTGTTGTGCACAAATTTGTTTATGTCCCTGTTTGTGAGCATTTCACCTTTGCCCAGATAATCCATCGACCTGACAGGTGTGGCATCAAAAAGCTGATTAAACAGCATGATCATGCACCTTCTCCTGGGGACAATAAAAGGCCACTCTAAAATGTGCACTTTTGTCACACAACATGTCTTTTGAGGGAGCATGCATTTGGCATGCTCACTGCAGGAATGTGCATCAGAACTGTTGCCCAAGAATTGAATGCTCATTTTTCTACCATAAGCCGCCTCAGATGTTGTTTTAGATCAGCTAGAAGCAGGTTCAACCGGCCTCACAACCGTAGACCACATGTATGGCGTCGTGTGGGTGAGTGGTTTGCTGATGTCAGCGTTGTGAACAAGTTGCCTCATGGTGGCAGACAACAAACACAATTCCATTTTGTCTACAGCAATTTGAATGCACAGCGATACTGTGACGAGATCCTGAGGCCCATTGTCGTGCCATTCATCAGCCGCCATCACCTCATCTTTCAGCATGATAATGCACGGCCTCATGTCGCAAGGGTCTGTACACAATTCCTGGAAGCTGAAAATATCCCAGTTCTTCCATGTCCTGCATACTCACCAGACATGTCACCCATTGAGCATGTTTGGGATGCTGTTTTGATGTATAGGACAGCATTTTCCAGCAATATCCAGCATCTTCGCACAGCCATTGAAGAGGAGTGGGACAACATTCCACAGGCCACAATCAACAGCCTGATTACCTGTATTTGAAGGAGATGTGTCACCTTTTTTAAGGTATCTGTGACCAACGGATGCATATCTGTATTCCCAGTCATGTGAAATCCATAGATTAGGGCCTAATGAATTTATTTCAATTGACTGATTTCCTTATATGAACTGTAACTCAGTAATATCTTTAATTGTTACATGTTGCGTTTATATTTTTGTTCAGTATGAACTGTGTGATTGGAGCCCTGAATGCTGATTGGCTGACAGCTGTGGTATATGAGACCGTATACCACAGGTATGATTACAAATCATTTGTTTTTACTGCTCTAATTACGTTGGTAACCAGTTTATAATAGCAATAAGGCACCTCAGGGGTTTGTGGTATATGGCATTCTAGAGCGTGCATTATTTCCCTATAACACACAGTATATTTGCACTGTAGAATTCCATGACTATAGTTCATTCTTACATGTTCTATGTTTGAGCTGCTTTTGAAAGCAAAAGTCGATTTATAACATTATTGGCATTGTTGAATTGGATTTTCATAATAGTACGCTAGGACTGATAGTTAGACTTGCTAGTTTAGCTATTTGTATGGTTACCTGTCGCTATCTAGTGAACTTTCTAGCTACTTCCGTGCATGTTGAACACGTTTCTACCTGCAAATGAACACATTTCTAGCACTAAATGTGTTAAATTATAACCATGGTATACAAGGGATAATCAATGTGTTCTCTGGAAAATAGTGCAACTAGCGCGTTGGGAAACACACCTTCCACGTCGTTCATTATTTTCCATATAATGCATAGCCCCTCTGATTATCCCTTAATTTCATATGGCTTATAGGACCCGTTTCAAATTATCACTATTACGCTCAACATAGCACTCGCTCCGGAATTGGAAAAATATCCTTTATTTTATTCAGCTAATATACTTCTTACTATAAAGCATATAATAAAATGGCAAGGGACATACAGTAGTAGATGCAGTAGTACAGTGAGGGGGAAAAAGTATTTGATCCCCTGCTGATTTTGTACATTTGCCCACTGACAAAGAAATGATCAGTCTATAATTTTAATGGTAGGTTTATTTGAACAGTGAGAGACAGAATAACAACAATATCCATAAAAACGCATGTCAAAAATGTTATAAAATGATTTGCATTTTAATGAGTGAAATAAGTATTTGACCCCTCTACAAAACATTACTTGGTGGCAAAACCCTTCAATCACAGCATTGTCAGGCTGGAATACCCATCCACGACCCATTTTCAATGCCCTGGCTGAGGGAAGGAGGTTCTCAACCAAGATTTGACGGTACATGGCCCCGTCCATCGTTCCTTTTGATGCGGTGAAGTTGTCCTGTCCCCTTAGCAGAAAAACACCCCCAAAGCATAATGTTTCCACCTCCATGTTTGACAGTGGGGATGGTATTCTTGGGGTCATAGGCAGCATTCCTCCTCCAAACATGTTGAGTTGATGCCAAAGAGCTCCATTTTGGTCTCATCTGACCACAACACTTTCACCCAGTTGTCCTCTGAATCATTCAGATGTTCATTGGCAAACTTCAGACGTGCATGTATATGTGCTTTCTTGAGCAGGGGGACCTTGCGGGCACTGCAGGATTTCAGTCCTTCACGGCGTAGTGTGTTACCAATTGTTTTCTTGGTGACTATGGTCCCAGCTGCCTTGAGATCATTGACAAGATCCTCCCGTGTAGTTCTGGGCTGATTCCTCACCGTTCTCATGATCATTGCAACTCCACGAGGTGAGATCTTGCATGGAGCCCCAGGCCGAGGGCGATTGACAGTTCTTTTGTGTTTCTTCCATTTGCGAATGTTATGGCTGTCGTAGAGAGGGGACCAAAGCGCAGCGTGTTGATTGCTCATGATGAATATTTATTTTAACTCAAAACACTAAAGAAAAAATAGCAAAGAGAAAACGAAAGCGCACAGTTCTGTCAGGTACATAAACTAAACAGAAGACAACTACCCACAAACACAGGTGGAAAAAAACCCTACTTAAGTAAGATCTCCAATTAGAGACAACGAGGACCAGCTGCCTCTAATTGGAGACCATCCCAAAAAACAACATAGAAATAGAAAACTAGAACCTAAACATAGATATA
This sequence comes from Salmo trutta, assembly GCF_901001165.1. Lineage (NCBI taxonomy): Eukaryota > Metazoa > Chordata > Actinopteri > Salmoniformes > Salmonidae > Salmo > Salmo trutta. The sequence continues at coordinate 14,607,221 of NC_042989.1, read as the reverse complement.
CAAAACATAGAAAAACACAAAGCACCCCCTGTCACGCCCTGACCTACTCTACCATAGAAAATAACATCTATGGTCAGGACGTGACAGCGAATAATCGCACCAACTGTTGTCACCTTCTCACCAAGCTGCTTGGCGGTGGTCTTGTAGCCCATTCCAGCCTTGTGTAGGTATACAATCTTGTCCCTGACATCCTTGGAGAGCTCTTTGGTCTTGGCCATGGTGGAGAGTTTGGAATCTGATTGATTGATTGCTTCTGTGGACAGGTGTCTTTTATACAGGTAACAAGCTGAGATTAGGAGCACTCCCTTTAAGAGTGTGCTCCTAATCTCAGCTCGTTACCTGTATAAAAGACACCTGGGAGCCAGAAATCTTTCTTATTGAGAGGGGATCAAATACTTATTTTCCTTATTAAAATGCAAATCAATTTAACATTTTTGACATGCGTTTTTCTGGATTTTGTTGTTGTTGTTATTCTGTCTCTCACTGTTCAAATAAACCTACCATTAAAATTATAGACTGATCATTTCTTTGTCAGTGGGCAAATGTACAAAATCAGCAGGGGATCAAATACTTTTTTCCCTCACTGTAAATGAACAAACCTAAAGCCTATGGCATGGCGCATAGCCAGATAACATACACTAGTCCAACTAATATTCTGTTCTTCTGGAACACATTTTCTTCACACCATAATGTTTCTTTAGACCTGCCTAAAATAAATAATGGATTTATTGTGATGGTGTATATTAAATTGATTTATTATCTTATTTTAAATGTAGATGTTCCAAAGGTGCGCATCAGTGGCTTGTATGCTGGAGGCCAGGAGATGCTAAAGGTATTTATGTTAATTAACGGTCAATTACAAATCATTTGTTTTTACTGCACTAATTCCGTTGGTAGGCTGATGGTGAGGAGAATAATTATTGTCAAGGAAAAGTAAACATTTTTAGAGGCATACTAAGGCAAAAAAAAGTGTGACAGTGTGTAAATGATTAAAGTGCAGGAAATGAAAAAATTGATCAAAATGCTGGAAGTAAATGCTGAAATTAAACAATTAACTATGCAAATGAGGAAATGGACCTCTGGCTCAAATAGAAACATGTCACTAATCAGCTCCTTTTGTATTCAGTGATTTAAGCAAATAAACACCCAAGCTATTAATTTAAGTTTTATGGTAATGCTTTGTATTCAGGACATAAAGTTAATTTCTTTGTCACATTTTTTGCAGTGTTACTTTACTGCCTTATTGCAGATGGGATGCTGTACAGTCTTGTTGAGTAACTACAATGATGTTGATCCATCCTCAGTTTTCTCCTATCACGACCATTAAACTCTGTAACTGTTTTGAAGTCACCATTGGCCTCATGGTAAAATCTCTGAGTGGTTTCCTTCCTCTCCAGCAACTGAGTTAGGAAGGACACGTGTATATTTGTAGTGACTGGGTATATTGATACACCATCCAAAGGGTAATTAATAACTTCACCATGCTCAAAGGGATATCCATGCAACTTATGTGACTTGTTAAATTCAAGAGTCAAACTTTGCTTATTTAGGCTTGCCATAACAAAGGAGTTGAATACTTATTGACATGAGACATTTCAACTTTTAACTAATTTGCAAAAATGTCTAAAAACATAATTCCACTTTGACATTATGGGGTATTGTGTGTAGGCCAGTGAAATGAAATATCAATTTTAAATTCAGGCTGTAACACAACACAAAAAAAGTCAAGGGAAAAAGTGTAAAAATTCAAGGGGTGTGAATACTTTCTGAAGCCAATGTATTACTGCTCCCAAATTGCAAGATGCCCCCCAAGCATGCTTTCAGTCCCTAACCAGGTTTCAATCCAACCATTGCATGCAGATTAATTACCTGACACTTAAAAAAACTCACGACAAGCCTGATGGAAACAGCAAATTTGTCTGTAAAATTTCCCAATGTCAAGAAAACAAGTGTGGATAATTTTTTGGTCTGTGAAATAGATTATGTGACAATTTCTGTGGAAATGTATTTATGCACAAATGTTGATATAATAACCATCACGTTGAAGTAAACTTGGAGTCACGCGAGTTACGTTGTACCACCACAACATGGAAAGCATTATTTTTTTAAAATATTTTTTTATGTTTAACCTTTATTAACTAGGCAAGTCAGTTAAGAACAAAGTCTTATTTACAATGATGGCCTACCAAAAGGCCTCCTGCGGGGACAGGGGCTGGGACTGAAAATATAGGACAAAACACACATCACGACGAGAGACAACACAACACTACATAAAGAGAGAACTAAGACAACATAGCATGGCAGCAACACATGACAACACAACATGGCAGCAGCACAACATGGTAGCAGCACAAACATGGTACAAACGTTATTGGGCACAGTCAACGGCACAAAGGCAAGAAGGTAGAGACAACAATACATCACATGAAGCAGCCACATCTGTCATGATTGAGTCTTTGAATGAAGAGATTGAGATAAAACTGTCCGGTTTGAGTGTTTTTTACAGCTCGTTCCAGGCGCTAGCTGCAGCTAACTGAAAAGAGGAGCGACCCAGGGGTGTGTGTGCTTTGGGAACCTTTGACAGAATGTGACTGGCAGAACTGGTGTTGTATGTGGAGGGCTGCAGTAGGTATCTCAGATAAGGGGGAGTGAGGCCTAATGCAGTGGATGGTATAGAGTACAGTATATACATATGAGATGAATAATGTAGGATATGTAAACATTATAGAAAGTGGGATTGTTTAAAGTGACTAGTGATACATTTATTACATCCAATTTTTAATGAGATTTAGAGATTTGAGTCAGTATGTTGGCAGCAGCCACTCAATGTTAGTGATGGCTGTTTAACAGTCTGATGGACTTGATAGAAGCTATTTTAGAAGCTATTTTTCAGTCTCTCAGTCCGTGCTTTGATGCACCTGTACTGACATCGCCTTCTGGATGATAGCGGGGTGAACAGGCAGTGGCTCGTGTGGTTGTTGTCCTTGATGATCTTTTTGGCCTTCCTGTGACATTGGGTGGTGTAGGTGTCTTGGAGGGCAGGTAGTTTGCCCCCGGTGATGCGTTGTGCAGACCTCACTACCCTCTGGAGAGCCTTGGGGTTGTGGGCGGAGCAGTTGCCGTACCAGGCGGTGATACAGCCTGACAGGATGCTCTCGATTGTGCATCTGTAAAAGTTTGTGTGTTTTTGGTGACAAGCCGAATTTCTTCAGCCTCCTGAGGTTGAAGAGGCACTTTTGCGCCTTCACCACGCTGTCTGTGTGGTTGGACCATTTCAGTTTGTCCGTGATATGTACGCCGAGGAACTTAAAACTTTCCACCTTCTCCACTACTGTCCCGTGGATAGGGGGGTGCTCCCTCTGCTGTTTCCTAAAGTCCACGATCATCTCCTTTGTTTTGCTGAGTGTGAGGTTGTTTTCCTGACACCACACTCCGAGGGCTCTCACCTCCTCCCTGTAGGACGTCTTGTCATTGTTGGTAATCAAGCCTACCACTGTAGTGTCGTCTGCAAACTTGATGATTGAGTTGGAGGCTTGCATGGCCACGCCGTCATGGGTGAACAGGGAGTACAGGAGAGGGCTGAGAACCCACCCTTGTGGGGCCCCAGTGTTGAGGATCAGCAGGGTGGAGATGTTGTTTCCTACCCTCACCACCTGGGGGCGGCCCGTCAAAGTCCAGGACCCAGTTGCACAGGGCGGGGTCGAGACCCAGGGTCTCGAGCTTGATGACGAGTTTGGAGGGCACTATGGTGTTAAATGCTGAACTGTAGTCGTTGTATAACGTTCTTACATAGGTATTCCTCTTGTCCAGATGGGTTAGGGCAGTGTGCAGTGTGATTGCGATTGCGCCGTCTGTGGACCTATTGGGGCGGTAAGCAAATTGGAGTGGGTCTAGGGTGTCAGGTAGGGTGGTGATATGGTGATATGATCCTTGACTAGTCTCTCAACGCACTTTATGATGACGGAAGTGAGTGCTACGGGGCGATAGTAGTTTAGCTCAGTTACCTTAGCTTTCTTGGGAACAGGAACAATGGTGGCCCTCTTGAAGCATATGGAAACAGCAGACTGAGATAGGGATTGATTGAATATGTCCGTAAACACACCAGCCAGCTGGTCTGCGCATTCTCTGAGGACGCAACTAGGGATGCCATGTGGGTCGGCAGCCTTGCAAGGGTTAACACATTTAACCTCTATGGGCTACACCATTTTAAAGATAAGACTCTCGTTAATCTAACCACTTTGTCAGATTTCGAAAAGGCTTTACGGCGAAAGCATAAAATTAGATTATGTTAGGACATAAACTTCACAAGAAAAACCACACAGCCATTTTCCAAGCAAGGACATGCATCACAAAAATCAAAAGTACAGCTAAAATATTCACTAACCTTTGATGATCTTCATCAGATGGCACTAATAGGACTTCATGTTATACAATACATGTATGTTTTGCTCAATAAAGTTCATATTTATATCCAAAAACAGCATTTTACATTGGCGCGTGATGTTCAGAAAATGTATTCACACCAAAACTCCCGGTGAATGTGCACATCAATTTACAAAAATACTCATCATAAACGTTGATAAAATTTACAACAGTTATTGAAAGAATTATAGATACACTACTCCTTGACCAACCGCTTTGTCAGATTTCAAAATAACTTTACGGAGAAAGCACATTGTTCAATATTCTGAGTACATAGCTCAGCCATCGAAGCAAACTATACAGCTACCCGCCAAGTTCTGACATCAACAAAACTCTGAATTAGTATTATAAATATTCTCTTACCTTTGCCGTGTGGCTCAGTTGGTAGAGCATGGTGTTTGCCATGCCAGGGTTGTGGGTTCGATTCCCACGGGGGACCAGTACGGAGAAAAAAAAGAAAGAAAAAAAAGAAATGTATGCATTCACTACTGTAAGTCGCTCTGGATAAGAGCGTCTGCTAAATTACTAAAATGGAAATGTGATCTTTGTCAGAATGCACTCCGAGGACTCCTACTTCCACAAGAAATGTTAGTTTTGTTCGAAATACTCCATATTTATGTCCAAATACCTCAGTTTTGTTAGTGCGTTCAGATCACTATCCAAAGGCATAACGCGCGAGCGTAAATCAGGACACGAAAAGTCAAAATGTTCCATTACCGGTCGTAGAACTATGTCAAACGTTGTTTACAATCAATCCTTAGGGTATTTTTAACATAAAACGTCGATAATATTCCAACCGGACAATAGCGTATTCATTCCAGGAGAAAAAGAAGGAACGGCGTGCTCGCGGGCTCGTGCATACCCAAGCCCTTTGTCCATAGGCAGTCCACTCATTGACTGAGCTACTATTCTCTGCCCAGTAACAGGAGAAGGAGGAAACAAGTTTCTAAAGGCTGTTGACAGCCAATGGAAGCCTTAGGAAGTGCAACGTGACCCCACAGACACTGTAGTTTCGATAGGGATTCAAAAGAAGAACTACAATTCTCAGATTTCCCACTTCCTGGTTGGATTTTTCTCAGGTTTTTGCCTGCCATATGAGTTCTGTTATACTCACAGACATCATTCAAACAGTTTTAGAAACTTCAGAGTGTTTTCTATCCAAATCTACTAATAATATGCAAATATTTGACTCTGGGCCCGAGTATTAGGCAGTTTACTCTGGGCGCGCTTTTCATCCTGTAATGGTTTTCTTTAGAGAAGTAGAGGAGTCAGGCGCAGGACACAGGGATAAATGTAAACAAACGTGTTTACAAAAAATATCAATAAATCTTCTCATAGGAAAATACATCGTTTGGAGAAACACCTCCAACTACACAAAACAGGAAACAATCACCGACAAGACAAACAGGAAATGCAGAGGTTAATTAATGAACATAATTAGGGAAATCAAAAATGGGTGTACACAATAAAGATAGATAGCACAGCCCCTATTCCAGCCTTGGATGCGTCCACCTCAACTATGAACGCTAAGGAGGGATCAGGATGCGCCAGCACTGGAGCCGTGGTAAACAGAGCCTTCAGGTTACCAAAAGCTCTGTCCGCCTCAGCCGACCACCGCAATCGCACCGGTCCCCTCTTCAGTAAGGAGGTAATGGGAGCCGCCACCTGGCCAAAACCCCGGATAAACCTCCGGTAGTAGTTAGCAAACCCTAAATACCGCTGCACCTCCTTTACCGTGGTTGGAGTCGGCCAATTACGCACGGCTGAAATGCGGGCAGTCTCCATCTCCACCCCTGACGTGGACAAACGGTACCCAAGGAAGGAGGCGGACTGTTGAAAGAACAGACATTTCTCCGCCTTGACGTAAAGGTCATGCTCCAACAGTCGACCAAGCACCCTGCGCACCAGGGACACATGCTCAGCGCGGGTAGTGAAGTATATTAGAATATCATCTATATACACCACTACACCCCGCCCGTGCAGGTCCCTGAAGATCACATCCACAAATGATTGGAAGACGGATGGAGCATTCATTAACCCATACGGCATGACGAGGTACTCATAGTGCCCAGAAGTAGTGCTAAATGCCGTCTTCCAATCATCCCCTCCCCTGATACGCACCAGGTTGTATGCGCTCCTGAGGTCCAATTTTGTGAAGAGCGCGCCCCGAGCAATGACTCTGTCATACTGGCGATCATAGGCAGCGGGTAACTGTATTTCACAGTAATCTGGTTCAAACCTCGATAGTCAATGCACGGGCGTAAACCTCCATCCTTCTTCTTCACAAAAAAGAAACTCGAGGAGACAGGTGAAATGGAGGGCCGAATGTATCCCTGTCCCAGAGATTCAGCGACATATGTTTCCATAGCCGCCGTCTCCTCCTGTGACAGAGGATACACGTGACTCCTGGGAAGTGCAGCGCCCTCCAGGAGATTTATTGCACAATCCCCCGGTCGATGGGGTGGTAATTGTTGGGGTGGTAATATGCTAAATCGGCATATTCGGGAGGAATGTGCATGGTGGAAACCTGGTTTGGACTTTCCACCGTAGTGGCACCTAAGGAAACACCTAAACACCTCCTTAAACACTGACAGGACCATCCCTTGAGAACCCTCTGTTGCCACGAAATAATAAGATCATGAGAAGCCAACCAGGGAAGACCCAACACAACGGGAAACGCAGGAGCGTCAATCAGAAAGAGACTAATACTCTCTTCATGACTCCCCTGCGTTACCATAGCAATGGGAGCTGTGACCTCCCTTATCAGCCCCAACCCCAACGGACGACTATCTAGGGCATGTACAGGGAAGGGAACATCAACGGGAACAATAGGAATCCCTAATCTATTGGCCAAGGACCGATCAATAAAGTTCCCAGCTGCGCCTGAATCTACTAGCGCCTTATGCTGGGAATGCGGAGAAAACCCCGGAAATCCTATAGATAACCACATGTGAGCAACAGGGGGGTCTGGGTGAGTCGTGTGCCTACTCACCTGAGATGTACCTCAGCTAGCCGCTAGCTCCCTACGAACGTCCTCTCGTAAACCACACCTGTAGTGATCGATCACGGCCCGCTCATTCCATCCCGCACTAGCCGGCAGAGTTCTAAAATCCAGTGCAAACTCCTGAGCGCTCCTCATCTCCTGCCTTAAATGTAATAAGCGCTCTCCCGCCGCTCTTCCTTCTGGTGGATGATCAAATACTGCCCGAAAGCGGCGGGAGAAGTCCTCGTAGTGACCCGAGTCGGGTCTTCCACATCCCAGATGGCGTTGGCCCACTCCAGGGCTTTACCAGTCAGACAGGAGATGAGGGCGCTCCCGAGGGTGGCGGCTGGACAGCCGCCAGGTAGAGCTCCAGCTGGAGTAGGAACCCCTGACACCCGGCAGCTGTTCCGTCATACGCTCCCGGGAGCGAGAGCCGAATCCCACCGGATATAGACGACGGTTGGGTATGATCCAGAGGTGCGCCTGGCGGGGGTGTGGCTGGGTTGACAGGACATCCTTTACTCTCCACTCTCTCCATGGTCAGCAGCACGCAATCCATGGCAGTCATGAGAATCTGGATCATACTCGCCTGCTGCTGAACGCGCTCCTCTATACGAATAGGAGGGCTGGCTGTTCCTGCTGACTCCATTGTGTGGTCGGTGATTCTGTAATGGTTTTCTTTAGAGAAGTAGAGGAGTCAGGCGCAGGACACAGGGATAAATGTAAACAAACGTGTTTACTAAAAATATCAATAAATCTTCTCATAGGAAAATACATTGTTTGGAGAAACACCTCCAACTACACAAAACAGGAAACAATCACCGACAAGACAAACAGGAAATGCAGAGGCTAAATAATGAACATAATTAGGGAAATCAAAAACAGGTGTACACAATAAAGACAAAACCAAACGAACAGTGAAACATCGATCGGTGGCAACTAGTAAGCCGGTGACGTCGACCGCCGAACGCCGCCCGAATAAGGAGAGGGGCCGACTTCGGCGGGAGTCGTGACACATCCGAAATCGAAAATACTGCCCCCTATACCCTAAAAAGTTCAATGTTTTACTCACGTTGGCTGCGGTGAAGGAGAGTCCGCAGGTTTTGGTAGCGTGCCGTGTCGGTGGCACTGTATTGTCCTCAAAGCAAGCGAAGAAGTTGTTTAGTTTGTCTGGTAGCAAGACATCGGGGTCCGCAACGGGGCTGGTTTTAGTTTTGTAGTCCGTGATTGACTGTAGACCCTGCCACATTCCTCTTGTGTCTGAGCCATTGAATTGCGACTCTACTTTGTCTCTCTGATGCTTAGCTTGTTTGAATGCCTCGAGGAGGGAATAGCTACACTGTTTGTATTCGGTCATGTTTCCGGTCGCCTTGCCCTGATTAAAAGCAGTGGTTCACGCTTTCAGTTTTGCGCGAATGCTGCCATCAATCCACGGTTTCTAGTTGGAAGGTTTTAATAGTCGCTGTTGGTACAACATCACCGATGCACTTGCTAATAAACTCGCTCACCGAATCAGTGTATACATCAATGTTGTTGTTCGACACTATCCGGGACATATCCCAGTCCACGTGATCGAAGCAATCTTGAAGCATGGAATCAGATTGGTCGGACCAGCATTGAACAGATCTGAGCACGGGCGTTTCCTGTTTTAGTTTCTGTCTTTAGGCTGGGAGCAACAAAATGGAGTCGTGGTCAGATTTTCCGAAAGGAGGGCGAGGGATGGTTTTTTATGCGTTGCGGAAGTTAGAGTAACAATGATCCAGAATTTTCCCAGCCCGGGTTGCGCATTCGATATGCTGGTAAAATTTAGGGAGCCTTGTTTTCAGATTAGCCTTGTTAAAATCCCCAGCTACAATAAATGCAGCCTCAGGATATGTGGTTTCCAGTTTACATAGAGTCCAATGAAGTTATTTCAGGGCCGTCGATGTGTCTGCTTGGGGGGGGGTGATTATTGTGATTAACTGTGATTATTACAACTGTGATTATTATCGAAGAGAATTCTCTTGGTAGATAATGCGGTCGGCATTTGATTGTAAGGAATTCTAGGTTAGGTGAACAAAAGGACTTGAGTTCCTGTATGTTGTTATGATCACACCACGACTCGTTAATCGTAAGGCATACACCCCTGCCCTTCTTCTTACCAAGGAGATGTTTGTTTCTGTCGACGTGATGCGTGAAGAAACCAGGTGGCTGTACCGACTCTGATAACGTATCCCGAGTGAGCCATGTTTCCGTGAAACAGAGAATGTTACAATCTCTGATGTCTCTCTGGAAGGCAACCCTTGCTCGGATTTCGTCTACCTTGTTGTCAAGAGACTGGAAGTTGGCTAGTAGTATACTCGGGAGTGGTGGGCGATGTGCCCGTCTACGGAGCCTGACCAGAAGACCGCTCCGTCTGCCCCTTCTGCGGCGCCATTGTATTGGGTTGCCTGCTGGGATCTGATCCATTGTCCTGGGTGGTGGACCAAACAGAGGATCTGCTTCAGGAAAGTCATATTCCTGGTCGTAATGTTGGTAAGTTGACGTTGCTCTTATATCCAATAGTTCCTCCCGGCTGTATGTAATGAGACTTAAGATTTCCTGGTGTAACAGTGTAAGAAATAATACATTAAAAAAACAAAATACTGCAAAATATTCCTAAGAACGCGAAGCGAGGCGGCCATCTCTGTCGGCGCCAGATGTACTTTTATAAAGTAACAGGCATACAGAGATGACCAGTTTACAGAGGAGTATAGAGTGCAGTGATGTGTCCTATAAGGAGCGTTGGTGGCAAATCTGATGGCCGAATGGTAAAGAACATCTAGCCGCTCGAGAGCACCCTTACCTGCCGATCTGTAAATTACGTCTCTGTAATCTAGCATTGGTAGGATGGTCCTCTGAATAAGGGTTTGTTTGGCAGCTGGGGTGACAGAGGAGTGATTACGATAGAGGAAACCTAGTCTAGATTTAACCTTAGCCTGCAGCTTTGATATGAGCTGAGTGAAGGACAGTGTACCGTCTAGCCATACTCCCAAGTACTTGTATGATGTGCCTACCTCAACCTCTAAACCCTCAGAGGTAGTAATCACACTGGTGGGGATAGGGGCATTTTTCTTACCAAACCACATGACCTTTGTTTTGGAGGTCTTCAGAACAAGGTTAAGGGCAGAGAAAGCTTGTTGGACACTAAGAAAGTTTTGTTGTTGAGCTTAGAACAAAATCTACACACATTGCCCAATAATGACAAAGCAAAACCAGTTTTTAGCCTTGATGATGACTAGTCTCCCAGTCTCTGCCGCTGAAAAACATCCCCACAGCATGATGCTGCCACCACCATGCTTCCCCGTAGGGATGGTGCCAGGTTTCTCCAGACGTGACACTTGGCATTCAGGCCAAAGAGTTCAATCTTGGTTTCATCAGACCAGAGAATCTTGTTTCTCATGGTCTGAGTGTCTTTAGGTGCCTTTTGGCAAACTCCAATCGGGCTGTCATGTGCCTTTTTTCTAAGGAGTGGCTTCCATCTGGCCACTCTACCATAAAGACCTGATTGGTGGAGTGCTGCAGAGATGGTTGTCCTTCTGGAAGGTTTTACCATCTCCACAGAGGAACTCTGGAGCTCTGTCAGAGTGACCATTGGGTTCTTGGTCACCTCCCTGACCAAGGCCCTTCTCCCCCGATTGCTCAGTTTGGCCGGGCGGCCAGCTCTAGGAAGAGTCTTGGTGATTCCAAACTTCTTCCATTTAAGAAGGATGGAGGCCACTGTGTTCTTGGGGACCTTCAATGCTACAGACATTTTTTGTACCCTTCCCCAGATGTGTGCCTCAACACAATCCTGTCTCGGAGCTCTACAAACAATTCCTTCGACCTCATGGCTTGGTTTTTGCTCTGACACGCACTGGCAACTGTGGGTCCTTATATAGACAGGTGTGTGCCTTTCCAAATCATGTCCAATCAATTGAATTTACCACAGGCGGACTCCAATCAAGTTGTAGAAACATCTCAGAGTTGATCAATGGAAACAGGATGCACCTGAGCTCATTTTCAAGTCTCATAGCAAAGGGTCGGAATACTTATGTAAATAAGGTATTTATATTTTTTTGCCAACATTCCGAAAAACCTATTTTCGCTTTGTCATTATGGGTATAGATTGCTGAGGAATCCTGACTTAATTAAATGGTGAATAAAGAGCTCAGCTATGTGCTCCTTGTCAGTAACAAGGATAGTCTGAGTGGATTTATTTCTATTTTTGCCTGAACGAGAGCCAGCCTGAGTATGCGTGTGCTGAGCCTTTCGCCAAATGGAATTCTTGAGGTGGAGTAACTCTGCCAGATCACGGTCGAACCAGGGGTGAACCTGTTTTTTAATTCTCATTTTCTTTATGGGGGGTGTTTGTTAACAATACCACTGAAAATATCAAAAAAGAAAGTCCAAATGTATACCAATTGACAGAGGCCAAGTCATGAAGGAAGGCTTTCTCATTAAAGTTTTTTAGTAAGCGTCTATGACAAATAAGGACAGGTCGTTTCACTGAGCAGTCATTACGAACACAGGCTGTAAAACAGTTATTACTAAGGCCATTATAGAAAACACCAGACTGATACCTATCAGGATTATTTATGAGGATAACATCAAGGAGAGTAGCCTTTTCTGGGTTTTTGGAGTCATACCTTGTGGGATTGGTAATAATCTGAGAAAGATTCAGGGAGTCCCATTGCTTTAAAGGTTGGTCAGGTGGTTTAAGCATATCCCAGTTTAGGTCACCTAGCAGGACAAATTCAGACTTAGTGTAAGGGGCCAGGAGAGAGCTTAAGGCAGGTAGGGTACAGGCCGGTGTTGATGAAGGACGATAGCACCCAGCAACGTTCAACAAAGGGCTATTTGAAAGTGTAATGCTTAAAGCACTGAAGGTGTTCCTTGCTAAAGATTGCCACTCCCCCACCTTTGGAAGATCTGTCTTGCCAAAAAAGGTTATAACAAGAAAGGTTAACATATCAGAGCACAAGTTAGAATTGGGGGATAGCAACAGTAGATGGACATTTCCAGATATCATCAGCAGTAATAAAAATCAAGGCACAGCAGAGGACAGGGCAAGCTCTGCAGTGTTGATTTTTTTAATGACATTTGAATGTGCATCAGATGGCAACAAGATCATATTGTACAGCAATTTTATCAGGTAAGATGAATACAAAGCTGGCGATAGGTGGTTAGAATAGGATGGGAGACCAAGATTCTGTGTAACCAATAGAGAGTCCAGAGTGTGGGAACAAACATACTCTGTCCCACGGTTGGGCAAACAAGCAAGTTCATATACATATTATCTTCTTCATTGGTTGATTTCTCCCAACTCAAAGGAATCCCCACCCAGTTGACTACTTTAAAATAGTGGAAGCCCTCAATGGCAATGTTCCTGTTAAAACTGGTTATATCCATGATTAATTCTCTATCTCTATGTTTGTATCACCAGGGCAAGTGAGCTATTTTTAGCACAAGGCCAACCATAAAGCAACCCTGGGTTGAATCAAAGCCCTGCATGTGAATTAAGCTGTTTCCAGAGAACGCAGTGGTTGGTCTCTTGTCTCGCACACACAGGCAGCCATCTGCAGTCTGAATGGACCTCATTGACAGAGGAGAGGAGAGCAGAGCACTTCAGAGGCTTAAGTTAAACCTACGTGTACCATACCCTGTCGTCTCACAGCCTGGCACCCAATAAAGACTGAGTATAAGCACATTGATTACCAGAGTGTATTATTGCTCACAAAATTCCATGATCTTACCGGGGCTCTCTAACTAGCTAAATGTGAGCTGTTTCCTCATACAGTAGGTTATGTAGAGTATGAGTCAACTCCCTCCTTTGTGGCAGCAGCTAAACATGTTCCCTGCCACTGGCCACACATCACACGCACGACTGTGCACACACACACACACACACACACACACAGCCTCCCTGGCAACGTGAAGTGTGCTGTTAGTGTGTCCACCCTGCGCTCTCAACTGACCAGCTCTTTTATTGTGTCGAGCCACTCGCTGGTGATTCAAGCTGCCCATTGATGATGTAAGTGGGCACATGGACGGGTGCCACCGTCTAGCTATATTAATCAAAAGTCTCAGACATGACTAATTTCCAAGAAAGGGTCACATTAATTGAAATTCCAGTCAGTCAGTTAGGCTATCGAAATCGAATTGGGTGTGGAATTACAGTAAAGGAATGCATGAGGCCAATTAGTCGTTTTGGAATGGGCATCTTCAGTTGATCTTGCAAACTTGTGTGTGTGTGTGTGTGAGACTATGGTGTGTGTCTTCCACAGGGTTGTTCAGGCAGGCTGCATGGTCTCTCCCCAGAGCCTAAAATAGCAGCAAAGCCCTGGCATGGGTTTATCCCCCCCAGGATGACTGACTGCTGCTCAATGACCAAAGTGACAGCAGTTACCTCTCACTGGAACTCACACACACACACATGGACAAACACACACACACACACAGGTAGGGCTGTGGCGGTCATGACATTTTGTCAGATGGTTATTGCCATGCAAAAGACTGTTATTGAACATAAACATGTTTACCATCTCCAGGCTCCACTCATACAAGCTGCAAACAAGCCTCTAATGCATGCTTTTGGAACATTTAAAAAAGTAGAATAACTCAATTGAACATACACCATCATAATAAATTCATTATTTTTGCCAGGTCTAAAGAAACATTATGATATGAAGAAAATGTATTTCAGATTAACAGAATTTGAGTTGGCCTACTATATTTGGCTATGCGCCATGCCATAGGCTTCTTCATTTAGCAGACAAGATTTGCTTATAAATCCTGTGCCATTATTATATATTATAGCATTTTATAGCAAGAAGAATATAATTGAACTGAATAAAATCTAATGGTTATTTTTCCGATTCTGGAGCGAGTGAGCGCATATGAAGTGGCTCTGTTGAGGGTAAAAGTTATAATTTAAAACAGGTCCGATAAAATAGATTTAGAGTTATTTGGCAACTTTAGTTGTAAATGATACAAACTTTAGAATGTCTTAGAAATTAAAAGATTATATGTATGTATGTATGTATGTATGTATGTATGTATGTATGTATGTATGTATGTATGTATGTATGTATGTATGTATGTATGTATGTATGTATGTATGTATGTATGTATGTATGTATGTATGTATGTATGTATGTATGTATATATATATATATATATATGTATGTATATATGTGTCTTGCCCATCTGATAATGGGACATTCTAAATCAAAACTAATTTTACATATTAGCAAAGACAAGATTAAACTGAAGATGGGTGATTTCTACATCATGCAGCCAAACATGAGTGAAAAACGTAGGGCGGGAAAGTGGCCTCTATTCGCTATTCCAGTGCATATGGATGACATGTCTTTGTTGTCTTGCCCATCTGATAATGGGACATTCTAATGGCTGCATGATGCGACTATAGGCTATTGATGATTTGAGAAAGTCGTAAAAAAAAGCTTGCGCTCTGTTCCCTAATCAAGCGATTATATTTTCACCCATCTTCAGTTTAATCTTGTCTTTGCTAATATGTCAAATTAGTTTTGATTTAGAATGTCCCATTATCAGATGGGCAAGACAACAAAGACATGTCATTCACTCATGTTTTGTAGCCTACTCCGGTAATTTCGCTGAGCCACAGGTGATACTCTGCCCCCAACTCTGTATGCCATGGCCTCTCCAACCCCGTTCCTGCAGCTACCCAGTGCTTGATTTGGGAAACCCATTGAAATCGGTTCGGGAACATTAATAGTAACATGTTTTCACAAGTAAACATATTTCATTAAACTGTTGACAGCCCCTCTCTCTGCGCGCCGGAGAAAGGAATGAAGGAGAGAGGAGAGGAGATGCAAACTCACAGTGGTGAGATATTCTGTAGCTAAATGCAATGTGTCAGTCTATTACTTATGAAAATTAACCTATTACTAGGTTATTCAAAATCTAAATGCACTATAATTGTATGCTAAATCCCAATTAGTTTAATTTAAGTTAGACCAATTATGTACCAAAGATATGTTAAATCTGTATTTTTGCATGTTTTTCATGAAAGTATTCAGACCCCTTGACTTTTTCCACATGTTCTTGCATTACAGCCTTATTCTAAAATTGATTAAATAATAATTTTTCCTCATCAATCTACCCACAATAGCCCATAATGACAAAGCGATAACATGTTTTTGTAGCTAATCTATTAAAAATAAGAAACATAAATACCTTATTTGCATAAGTATTCAGACCCTTTGCTATGAAACTCGAAATTCAGCTCAGGTGCATCCTGTTTCCATTGATCATCCTTCAGATGTTTCTACAACTTGATTGGAGTCCACCTGTGGTAAAGTACATTTTTTGGACATGATTTGGAAAGGCACACACCTGTCTACACAAGGTACCACAGTTGACAGTGCATGTCAGAGCAAAAACCAAGTCATGAGGTCGAAGGAATTGTCCGTAGAGCTCCGAGACAGAATTGTGTCGAGGCACAGAGGGTACCAAAACATTTCTGCAGCATTGAAGGTCCCCAAGAACACAGTGGCCTCCATTATTCTTAAATGGTAGAAGTTTGGAACCACCAAGACTCTTCATAGAGCTGGCCGCCCGGCCAAACTGAGCAATCGGGGGAGAAGGGCCTTGGTCAGGGAGGTGAACAAAAACCCGATAGTCCCTCTGTGGAGATTGGAGAACCTTCCAGAAGGACAACCATCTCTGCAGCACTCCACCAATCAGGCCTTTATGGAAGTGGCCAGATGGAAGCCACTCCTCAGTAAAAGGCACATGACAGCCTGCTTGGAGTTTGCCAAAAGTCATCTTATGATGAAACCAAGATTGAACTCTTTGGCCTCAATGCTAAGTGTCACGTCTGCAGGAAACCTGGCACCATCCTTATGGTGAAGCATGCTGGTGGCAGCATCATGCTGTAAGGATGTTTTCAGCGGCAGGGACTGGGAGGCTAGTCAGGATCAAGGGAAAGATGAACGGAGCAAAGTACAGAGAGATCCTTGATGAAAACCTGCTCCAGAGCACTCAGGACCTCAGACTGGGGCGAAGGTTCACCTTCCAACAGGACAAAACCCTAGGCACACATGCCAAGACAATGCAGGAGTGGCTTCGGGACAAGTCTCTGAATTTCCTTGAGTGGCCCAGCCAGAGCCCGGACTTGTACCTGATCGAATATCTCTGGAGATACCGGAAAATAGCTGTTCAGGGATGCTCTCATCCAACCTGACAGAGCTTGAGAGGATCTGCAGAGAAGAATGGGAGAAACTCCCCAAATAAAGGTGTGCCAACCTTGTAGTGTCATACCCAAGAAGACTCAAGGTTGTATAATTGCTGCGAAAGGTGCTTCAACAAAGGGTCTGAATACTTATGTAAATGTGATATTTTTATACATTTGAAAAAAAATTTAAACCTGTTTTGGCTTTGTCATTATGGGGTATATTGTGTAGATTGATGAGGGGGGGGAACAATTCAATCCATGTTAGAATAAGGCTGTAACGTAACAAAACGTGTAAGAAGTCAAAGGGTCGAAGTTGCTTCCAGAGGCAGTTTGGAACTTTGTAGTGAGTGTTGCAACTAAGGACAGACGATTTTTACGCGCTATGTGCTTCAGTACTCGCCGATCTCATTCTGTGAGCTTGTGTGGCCTACCACTTCGCAGCTAAGCTGATGTTGCTCCTAGAAGTTTTCACTTCACAATAACAGCACTTACAGTTGACCGGGGCAGCTCTAGCAGGGCAGAAATCTGACAAACTGACTTGTTGAAAAGGTGGCATCCTATGACGGTGCCACGTTGAAAGTCACTGAGCTCTTCAGTAAGGCCATTCTACTGGATAAGCTCTAATATGCATATGGAGTTTCAAATGAATCATCACCTTAGAAAGCGGAGTCCATTTTGTTGTGTAAGGCTTTGAAACAACCTCCACAATGACCATGTGAACTTTTCTCTTCAAATTGATGAATCACAGTGAGGTGAGTTTTAAAAGAACATACTGTTTTGATGATGTGTTTGTTGTGATTTTCGATTGCATTTGTATTAATATCAGAGTGGTTAGAGGTACAATAGAGCCCTGAGTACCAGGCCATTAGAACCTGATGATCATTAGCAAGTTGGGTAGGCTACTACTAATGCATGTCCGGAGTGCATAAGAGGAGTTTACTGTGACTCAAAGGTCATGTAGAATTTTACTGCGTTCATGACTCATGACTGCTGGCGTGGCGGTAATATGGTCACCTCAACCGCCCTACACACATTATCTGTTTCACCTTATTTTACATGCATGCACACATTGACAATCTCACTTTCATTCACACGCATGTATTCTGAAGGATTCTCTGAGATGCTATACACGGAAGCATTTATGCCATACATACACAAATATATAATGTACAACGACACGCTGTCCTGGCCTGCCTCTGTCCATCCTCATCTTTTCCTTCCAGTACTGCTCTCAGAAACCAGGTGGATCCTAGTTCTGTAATAAACATCTCAGTATGACACCCCGCCTTCGTCTTATTTGCAACTTCATCCATGATCGTGATCAATGTCTATCCCATCACCAAGACAACACACCGTCACCCCCCTCCTCCTCTCCCTCCCCCACTTGCACAGTCCCTCAACCTTTCTCACTGGTTGTGTGCTGACCTTGCAAAAAAGCATGACATTCTTTCTGTTTTAATTATTAATGTGTGGTGAGCGGGTTCCCTCCCTCTGCTCTGCAGTGAGCTACTGGCTCCAGTATTTAGAGTCAGGAAAACAGCATCTCTGGGTGAAGGGGTGGAATGGTGCATGGTGTCCTTCTATAAAGGGGCTATGGAAAGTTCTTGGATCTAGATAGAAGGTTCCGGAGCAGAGGTCACATCCAGGATTCTAATTGGATGGGATGGGTGGGGGGGGGGGGTTCTCAATCAAGTCTCTATAAGAGGATAAAGTTTAGGGGTAACATCTGATGAAACAGTGTATAAGCACATTGACTACCAGAGTGTATAATTGCTCACAAAATTACATAATCTCACCAGGGCTCTCTAACTAGCAAAATGTGAGCTGATTCCTCCTACAGGACAGTAGGTTATGTAGAGTATGAGTCAACTCCCTCTGTGGCAGCAGCTATACATGTTCCCTGCCACATCTCAGAGAAGCGTGAATTTAAACTCCTTAGACATTTTGCCATTAGGCTGACAAATGCAGGATTTAACTTTAGGAGAGAGCCTTTAAAGTCAGTTTGGGGTGGATAGATAGCGATTAGGCCTCTTTCTGCTGCGTGGCAGGCGATACGAGGCGGTGGCAGAAAATGCTGACAGTCCAGCCGAATCGAAGTGTCACGCCTCTGATTACAAAGTCTGTAAGTTCATTATCCCGCATACCATCAGGAACCATGCTGAGGGCCCTGAAGCTCTCTCTCCCTCTCTCTCACTATCTTCCCTCTCTCTATCAGTGTGCAGACAGGCTACAAGCTGATGAAAGACTGGGGAGAGCATGGCCATCTTTAGACACTCCAATCCCCTTAATATGTTGGGTTTAGTGCAGGCAGGCTAACAGGCAGGCAGGCACTGACTGCTAAAGCTACACTACAGCTGTATAGGAAGGGAAAGATATGGCTGTATGTGGAGAATCACAAGACCTGCTGGGTTTCTGTGGCCTAAACGTTTAGACACACATACAGTTGAAGTCAGATCAGTTTTTCACAATTCCTGACATTTAATCCTAGTAAAAATTCCCTGTCTTAGGTCAGTTAGGATCACCACTTTATTTTAAGAATGTGAAGTGTCAGAATAATAGTAGAGGGAATTCATTATTTCAGCTTTTATTTCTTCCATCACATTCCCAGTGGGTCAGAAGTTTACATACATACAAATTAGTATTTGGTAGCATTGCCTTTAAATTGTTTAACTTGGGTCAAACATTTCGGGTAGCCTTCCACAAGCTTCCCACAATAAGTTGGATGATTTTTTGCCCATTCCTCCTGACAGAGCTGGTGTAACTGAGTCAGGTTTGTAGGCCTCCTTGCTTGCACACACTTTTTCAGTTCTGCCCACAAATTGTCTATGGGATTGAGGTCAGGGCTTTGTGATGGCCACTCCAATACCTTGACTTTGTTGTCCTTAAGCCATTTTGCCACAACTTTGGAAGTATGCTTGAGGTCATTGTCCATTTGGAAGACCCATTTGCGACCAAGCTTTAACTTCCTGACTGATGTCTTGAGATGTTGCTTCAATATATCCACATAATTTTCTTTTCAGCATGATGCCATCTATTTTGTGAAGTGCACCAGCCCCTCCTGCAGCAAAGCACCCCCACAACATGATGCTGCCACCCCCGTGTTTCACGGTTGGGATGGTGTTCTTCAGCTTGCAAGCCTCCTCCTTTCTCCTCCAAACATAACGATGGTCATTATGGCCAAACAGTTATTTTTTTGTTTCATCAGACCAGATTACATTTCTACAAAAAGTGCGATCTTCGTCCCCATGTGCAGTTGCAAACCGTAGTCTGGCTTTTTTATGACGGTTTTGGAGCAGTGGCTTCTTGGTGAGCAGCCTTTCAGGTTAGGTCGATATAGGACTTGTTTTAATGTGGATATAGATACTTTTGTACCTGTTTCCTCCAGCATCTTCACAAGGTCCTTTGCTGTTGTTCTGGGATTGATTTCCACTTTTCGCACCAAAGTACGTTCATCTCTAGGAGACAGAACGCGTCTCCTTCCTGAGCGTTATGGCGGCTGAGTGGTCCCATGGTGTTTATACTTGCGTACTATTGTTTGTACAGATTAACGTGGTACCTTCAGGCGTTTGGAAATTGCTCCCAAGGATGAACCAGACTGATTTCTTTTGATTTTCCCATTTTCCCAAAGAGGCACTGAGTTTGAAGTTAGGCCTTGAAATGCATCAATAGGTACACCTCCAATTGACTCAAATTATGTTAATTAGCCTATCAGAAGCTTCTAAAGCCATGACATAATTTCCCCAAGCTGTTTAAAGGCACAGTCAACTTAGTGTATGTAAACTTCTGACCCACTGGAATTGTGATACAGTGAATTATAAGTGACATAATCTGTCTGTAAACAATTGTTGGAAAAATTACTTGTGTCATGCACAAAGTAGATGTCGTAACTGACCTGCCAAAACTATAGTTTGTTAACAAGACATTTGTGGAGTGGTTGAAAAACGAGTTTTAATGACTCCAACCTATGTAAACTTCCGACTTCAACTGTATAAGCCCATACACATATGAACCATCCAACGCACAAGTAGCCTACACGTATGTACACAAACTAGCATGTGTGCACCACGCACTCACATGCATGCACACACATAGGGTGGCTATCTGCAGCCCATGGTCCAGACTGAAAGTCTTCCACCAAATAATAATGAGCTCATCAGCGCTAAGCAGTGCTGACTGGGAGATGTTCAGGTCTCCTCCTGCTCTCCAGTTCACCCACAGAGTAAACTAATCACATTAGTCCGTTTTTTATTTTATTTCACCTTTATTTAACCAGGTAGGCAAGTTGAGAACAAGTTCTCATTTACAATTGCGACCTGGCCAAGATAAAGCAAAGCAGTTCGACACATACAACAACGGAGTAAAACAAACATAAAGTCAATAATACAGTAGAAAAATAGGTCTATATACAATGTGAGCAAATAAGGTGAGATAATGGAGGCAAAGGCAATAAAAGGCCACGGTGGCAAAGAAAATACAATATAGCAAATAAAACACTGGAATGGTAGATTTGTAGTGGAAGAAAGTGCAAAGTAGAAATATAAATAATGGGGTGCAAAGGATCTAAATAAATACAGTAGGGGAAGAGGTAGTTGTTTAGGCTAAATTATAGATGGGCTATGTACAGGTGCAGTGATCTGTGAGCTGCTCTGACACCTGGTGCTTAAAGCTAGTGAGGGAGATAAGTGTTTCCAGTTTCAGAGATTTTTGTAGTTCGTTCCAGTCATTGGCAGCAGAGAACAGAGCGCGTTCTCAGCTGGAGGAATTGGCTTTGGGGGTGACCAGAGAGATATACCTGCTGGAGCGCGTGCTACAGGTTGGTGCTGCTATGGTGACCAGTGAGCTGAGATATGGGGGGACTTTACCTAGCAGGGTCTTGTAGATGACCTGGAGCCAGTGGGTTTGGCTACAAGTATGAAGCGAGGGCCAGCCAACGAGAGCGTACAGGTCGCAGTGGTGGGTAGTATATGGGGCTTTGGTGACAAAACGGATGGCACTGTGATAGACTGCATCCAGTTTATTGGGTATTGGAGGCTATTTTGTAAGTGACATTGCCGAAGCCGAGGATCAGTAGGATGGTCAGTTTTACGAGGGTATGTTTGGCAGCATGGGAGAAGGATGCTTTGTTGCGAAATAGGAAGCCAATTCTATATTTAACTTTGGATTGGAGACGTTTGATGTGAGTCTGGAAGGAGAGTTTACAGTCTAACCAGACACCTAAAATATGTGGACAACTACAAATACCTAAGTCAGAACCGTCCAGAGTAGTGATGCTGGACGGGCGGGCAGGTGCGGGCAGCGATCGGTTGAAGAGCATGCATTTAGTTTTACTTGCGTTTAAGAGCAGTTGGAGGCCACGGAAGGAGAGTTGTATGGCATTGATGGTCGTCTGGAGATTAGTTAACACAGTGTCCAAAGAGTGGCCAGAAGTATACCGAATGGTGTCGTCTGCATAGAGGTGGATCAGAGAATCACCAGCAGCAAGAGCAACATCATTGATGTATACAGAGAAGAGAGTCGGCCCGAGAATTGAACCCTGTGGCACCCCCATAGAGACTGCCAGAGGTCCGGACCACAGGCCCTCCGTTTTGACACACTGAACTCTATCAGAGAAGTTGTTGGTAAACCAGGCAAGGCAATCATTTTAGAAACCAAGGCTGTCGAGTCTGCCAATAAGAATGTGGTGATTGTCAGAGTCGAAAGCCTTGGCCAGGTCCATGAATACGGCTGCACAGTAATGTCTCTTATCGATGGCGGTTATGATGTCGTTTAGGACCTTGAGCGTGGCTGAGGTGCACCCGTGACCAGCTCTGAAACCAGATTGCATAGCGGAGAAGGTACGGTGGGATTTGAAATGGTCGGTAATCTGTTTGTTGACTTGGCTTTCGAAGACCTTAGAAAGACAGGGTAGGATAGATATAGGTCTGTAGCAGTTTGGGTCTAGAGTGTCACCCCCTTTGAAGAGAGGGATGACCGCAGAAGCTTTCCAATCTTTGGGAATCTCAGACGATACGAAAGAGGGGTTGAACAGGCTAGTAATAGGGGTTGCAACAATTTCGGCAGATAGTTTTAGAAAGAGAGGGTCCAGATTGTCTAGCCCAGCTGATTTGTAGAGGTCCAGATTTTGCAGCTCTTTCAGAACATCAGCTACCTGGATTTGGGTGAAGGAGAAATGGTGGGGGCTTTGGCGGGAAGCTGTGGAGGGTGCCGGGCAGTTGACCGGGGTAGGGGTAGCCAGGTGGAAAGGATGGTCAGCCGTAGAGAAATTCTTGTTGAAATTCTCAATTATAGTGGATTTATCGGTGGTAACAGTGTTTCCTAGCCTCAGAGCAGTGGGCAGCTGGGAGGAGGTGCTCTTATTCTCCATGGACTTTAGTGTCCCAGAACTTTTTTGAGTTTGTACTACAGGATGCAAATTTCTGTTTGAAAAAGCTAGCCTTAGCCTGTGTATATTTGTTCCTAACTTCCCTGAAAAGTTGCATATCACGGGGGCTATTCGATGCTAATGCAGAACGCCACAGGATGTTTTTGTGCTGGTCAAGGGCAGTCAGGTCTGGAGTGAACGAAGGGCTATATCTGTTCCTTGTTCTACATTTTTTGAATGAGGCATGCTTATTTAAGATGGTGAGGAAGGCATTTTTAAAGAATAACCAGGCATCCTCTAGTGACGGGTTGAGGTCAATATCATTCCAGGATACCCGGGCCAGGTCAATTAGAAAGGCCTGCTAAGCTGAAGTGTTTCAGGGAGCTTTTGTCACGGTTGTCGTAGGAAGGAGTGGACCAAAGTGCAGCGTGTGTGTCGTTCCACATTTTATTTTCACTGTGAAACAGGGTGTAGTGGTGTATATCGATGACATTCTGATATACTCTGCTACACGCGCCGAGGATGTGTCCCTGGTGCGCAGAGTGTTGGTCACCTGTTGGAGCATGACCTGTATGTCAAGGCTGAGAAATGCCTGTTCTTTCAACAGTCCGTCTCCTTCTTAGGGTATCGCCTATCCACATCAGGAGTGGAGATGGAAAGTGACCGCATTGCAGCCGTGCGTAATTGGCCGACTCCCACCACGGTGAAGGAGGAGCAGCGATTTTTCGGGTTTGCCAAGTACTACCAGAGGTTTATCCGGGGTTTTGGTCAGGTAGCTGCTCCCATTACCTCACTACTGAAGGGGGGTCCGGTGCGCTTGCAGTGGTCGGCTGGGGCGGACAGGGCTTTTAGGAAACTGAAGGCTCTGTTTACCTCGGTTCCTGTTTTGGCTCATCCAGATCCCTCTTTGCAATTCATAGTGGAGGTGGACACGTCTGAGGCTGGGATAGGAGCTGTGCTCTCTCAGCGCTCGGGTAAGCCACCTAAGCTCTGCCCCTGTGCCTTCTTCTCTAAGAAGCTCAGCCCGGCGGAGCGAAACTATGATGTAGGGGACCGGGAGCTGTTGGCTGTCGTCAAGGCTTTGAAGGTGTGGAGACATTGGCTTGAGGGGGCTAAACACCCTTTTCTCATCTGGACTGACCACCTCAATCTGGAGTACATCCGGGAGGCAAGGAGACTGAATCCTCGCCAGGCAAGGTGGGCCATGTTTTTCACCCGTTTTGTGTTTACCCTCTCTTACGAGGCTCCTGCGGTGGACGTCTGGTTCCGGCACGCGGAGGAGACCTGGGACACCGCTCACGTCCACCTTCAGCGCGCCGTACGGCGCCAGAAAGTTGGCACAGACCGTCACCACATTGAGGCCCCGGTGTTCGCACCGGGGGACAGGGTCTGGCTCTCAACCCGAAACCTGCCCCTCCGCCTGCCCTGCCAGAAGCTGGGTCCGTGGTTTGTGGGGCCGTTTAAAGTCCTGAGGAGAGTGAACGAGGTATGTTATAGGTTAAAGCTTCCCCCCCATTACCGCATTAACCCCTCGTTCCATGTGTCTCTCCTCAGGCCAGTGGTGGCTGGCCCGCTCCAGGAGGCAGAGGTGCGGGAGGTTCCTCCGCCCCGGCGTACTCCGTTCGATCCATCCTGGATTCGAGACGTCGGGCGAAGGGCCTTCAGTACCTCGTGGACTGGGAGGGGTACTGTCACGACTTCTACCGAAGTCGATGCCCCTCCTTGTTCGGGTGGTGCTCGGCGGTCGAAGTCACCGGTCTTCTAGCCATCATTGATCCATTTTTCATTTTCCATTGGTTTTGTCTCGTCTTCCTACACACCTGGTTTCAATCCCATTAATTGCATGCTGTGTATTTAACCCTCTGTTTCCCCTCATGTCCTTGTTGGAGATTGTTAGTGGTTATTGTGTTCGTGTATTTGTATAGGTGTGCAACTGGTATGTTTACCCATGTTTATGTATGTTGGTTTTGTGGAGTTTGTTTTATAAAGATTAAACGACTCCAGTTACACCAAGTTGGTTTCTCCTGTGCCTGACTTCCTTGCCACCTACACACACTACAATGACACAAGGGCAGACAGGTCTGGAGTGAACCAAGGACTATATCTATTCCTAGTTCTAAATTATAAATGGTGCATGTTTATTTAAGATGGTGAGGAAGGCACTTTTAAAGAATAACCAGGCATCCTCTACTGACGGGATGAGGTCAATGTCATTCCAGGATACCCCGGCCAGGTCGATTAGAAAGGCCTGCTTGCAGAAGTGTTTTAGGGAGCGTTTGACAGTGATGAGGAGTGGTCGTTTGGTCGCAGACCCATTACAAATGCAGGCAATGAGGCAGTGATCACTGAGATCTTGATCAAAAACAGGTATATTTGGAGGGCGAGTTAGTTAGGATGATATCTATGAGGGTGCCCGTGTTGATGGATTTGGGGTAGTAGCTGGTAGGTTCATTGATCATTTGTGTGAGATTGAGGGCATCAAGCTTAGATTGTAGGATGGCCGGGGTGTTAAGCATGTCCCAGTTTAGGTCACCTAGTAGCACGAGCTCAGAAGATAGATGGGGGGCAATCAATTCACATATGGTGTCGAGGGCACAGCTGGGGGCAGAGGGTGGTCTATAGCAAGTGACAACAGTGAAATACTTGTTTCTGGAAAGGTGAATTTTTAGAAGTAGAAGCTCGAATTGTTTGGGTACAGACTTGGATAGTAATACAGAACTCTGCAGGCTATCTTTGCAGTAGATTGCAACACCGCCCCCTTTGGCAGTACTATCTTGGCGGAAAATGTTATAGTTAGGGATGGAGATTTCAGGGTTTTTGGTGGTTTTCCTAAGCCAGGATTCAGACATGGCTAAGACATCCGGGTTGGCAGAATGTGCTAAAGCAGTGAGTAAAACAAACTTAGGTAGTAGGCTTCTAATGTTAACATGCATGAAACCAAGGCTTTTATGGTTACAGAAGTCAACAAATGAGAGCACCTGGGGAGTGGGAGTGGAGCTAGGCACTGCAGGACCTGGATTAACCTCTACATCACCAGACGAACAGAGGAGAAGTAGGATAAGGGTACGACTAAAGGCTATACGAACTGGCCGTCTAGCACGTTCGGAACAGAGAGTAAAAGGAGCAGGTTTCTGGGCACAATAGCATAGATTCAAGGCATAGTGTACAGACAAAGGTAAGGTAGGAAGTGAGTACATTGGAGGTTAACCTA
This sequence comes from Salmo trutta, assembly GCF_901001165.1. Taxonomy (NCBI): domain Eukaryota; kingdom Metazoa; phylum Chordata; class Actinopteri; order Salmoniformes; family Salmonidae; genus Salmo; species Salmo trutta. The sequence continues at coordinate 14,581,027 of NC_042989.1, read as the reverse complement.
GGCATTGAGTAATGATGAGAGCGATATAGTCTCTAGAGACGTTTAAACCAGGTGACGTCATCGCATATGTAGGAGGTGGAACAACATGGTTGGTTAAGGCATATTGAGCAGGAATGGAGGCTCTGCAGTGAAATAAGACAGTAATCACTAACCAGGACAGTAATGGACGAGGCATATTGATATTAGAGAGAGGCATGCGTAGCCAAGTGAATCGTATGGGTCCAGTGAGTGGTTGGGCTGGCTGGGGACACGGCGATTCAGACAGTTAGCAGGCCGGTGCTAACAAGCTAGCAGATAGTAGGCCGGGGCCAACAAGCTAGCAGTTAGCAGACCGGGTTAGCAAGCAAGCATTTAGCAGACAGGGGCAAGCAAGCTAGCAGTTAGCAGACCGGGGCAAGCAAGCTAGCAGTTAGCAGACCGGGGCTAGCAAGCTAGCCTTTGGGGGACGTCGCGATGGAGGGAAGTCTGTTTTTGCCTCTTCGTGCGGTGACGTCAATAGACCAGTCGTGGATTAGTAGGGTTCCAAGTAGCTCTAGGTAGCTAGCAGGCCGCGGTTAGCAGAATGGGCCTTCAGCGGACGTTGCGCCTGAGGGGCCTGTTGGAATCCTCAGGCAGATTATGTCGGTATTCCAGTCGTAGAGGATCGGCGGGGTTCCGTGCCCCGTACCGGCAGTAGAAGGGGTCCGGATATTGTAGCCCAGGAGTGGGCTTCGGTGGTAGCCCAGGAGCCCTAGCCAGGCTAGCTTCAGGCTAATTGGTGCTTGCTCCGGGATGGAAACGCTAGCCAGGAGTAGTCACCCGGGATTGCGGTTAGCTAGTTGCGAAGATCCAGATGAAAATGTTCAGATTTTGCGGTAGGAATCCGGGGATATGGAGAGAAGAAAAAAATAGGTCCGTTATGCTCTGGTTTGAGTCACGTTGTACGGACTGGCGAGAGCTTTCCGAGCTGAAGGTTAGCTGATGACTGCTAGCAGTGGTTTGCTGACTGATAGCTGGTAGGTAGATAGCTGTCTAGCTTCAGTTGAGGGATTCCAGATCCGAAGTAAATAGAAGTACTTTAGAAAAAAACAGATCCACGCCACATTGGGTGAGGCTGGTTGCAGGAGACAATTTAGAAGTTGAAGTTTAGGAAACTATTTTAAAAAGATATGCGAAGAAAAAGATATATACAAGGGACACGACAGGACAAAGACAAAGACGTCTGACTGCGACGACATCTTGGATTTTAAAAAAGTTACTGAGGCCTAGGCACTCCTATCTATCTATGTATCTATCCATGTATCTTATCTACTGTATCTTATCTAAACAAGAAAATAATCATCCAGATGCGGCGCTCCTAGTGGCTGGGGAGTTTAATGCAGAGAAACTTAAATCCATTTTACCTCATTTCTACCAGCATGTTACACTAGACCACCCTTAAACTCTAGACCACCCTTACTCCACACACAGAGACATGTGCAAAGCTCTCCTCTCACCCTCCATTTGGCAAATCTGACCATAACTCTATCCTCCTGATTCCTGCTTACAAGCAAAAACTAAAGCAGGAAGTACCAGTGACTTGCTCAATATGGAAGTGGTCAGATGACGCAGATGCGAAGCTTCAGGACTGTTTTGCTAGCACAGACTGGAATATGTTCTGGGATTCTTCCGATGGCATTGAGGAGTCCACCACATCAGTCACTGGCTTCATCAATAAGTGTATTGATGACTTCGTCCCCACAGTGACCGTACGTACATACCCCAACCAGAAGCTATGGATTACAGGCAACATCCACACTAAGCTAAAGGGTAGATCTGCAGCTTTCAAGTAGTGGAACTCTAACCCGGACACTTAGAAATTCCATTATGCCCTCTGACAGACCATCAAACAGGCAAAGCGTCAATACAGGACTAAAATTGAATCCTACTATACTGGTTCTGACGCTCGTCGGATGTGTCAGGGCTTGCAAACTATTACGGACTACAAAGGGAAGCATAGCTACGAGGCAGTGCCTTAGTGTCTTCACTGACATTTTCAACCTTGACTGAGTCTGTAATACCAACATGTTTCAAGCAGACCACCATAGTCCCTGTGCCCAAGAACGCCAAGGTAACCTGCCTAAATGACTACCGACCTGTAGTGGTGGTTGGAGATATCCCTCCAGTGGTGTGGAGGCTGTGCTTTGGCAAAGTGGATGGCGTTATATCCTGTTTGGCCCTGTCCGGGGGTTTCATCAGATGGGGCCACGTTGTCTCCTGACCCCTCCTGTCTCAGCCTCCAGTATTTATGCTGCAGTAGTTTATGTGTCGGGGGGCTAGGGTCAGTCTGTCACATCTGGAGTATTTCTCTTGTCTTTTCCGGTGTCCTGTGTAAATTTAAATATGCTCTCTCTAATTCTCTCTTTCTCTTTCTTTCTTTCTCTCTCTCGGAGGACCTGAGCCCTAGGACCATGCCTCAGGACTACCTGGCTTGATGACTCCTTGCTGTCCCCAGTTCACCTGGCCGTGCTGCTGTTCCAGTTCCAACTGTTCTGCCTGCAGCTATGGAACCCTGACCTGTTCACCGGACGTGCTACCTGTCCCAGACCTGTTGTCCCAGACCTGCTGGAACCCTGACCTATTCACCGGACGTGCTACCTGTCCCAGACCTGCTGTTTTCAACTCTCTAGAGGCAGCAGGAGCGGTATAGATACTCTCAAAGATCGGCTATGAAAAAGCCAACTGACACTTACTCTTGTGTTACTGACTTGTTGCACCCTCGACAACTACTATGATTATTATTATTTGACAATGCTGGTCATTTATGAACATTTAAACATCTAGGCCATGTGCTGTTATAATCTCTACCCAGCACAGCCAGAAGAGGACTGGCCACTCCTCATAGCCTGGTTCCTCTCTAGGTTTCTTCCTAGGTTTTGGCCTTTCTAGGGAGTTTTTCCTAGCCACCGTGCTTCTACACCTGCATTGCTTGCTGTTTGAGGTTTTAGGCTGGGTTTCTGTACAGCACTTTGAGATATCAGCTGATGTAAGAAGGGCTATATAAATACATTTGATTTGATTTGATTAGTACACGTCTGTAGCCATGAAGTGCTTTGAAAGGCTGGTCATGGCTCACATCAACACCATTATCCCAGAAACCCTAGACCCACTCCAATTTTCATACCGCCCCAACAGATCCACAGATGAAGCAATCTCTATTGCACTCCACACTGCCCTTTCCCACCTGGACAAAAGGAACCTATACGTGAGAATGCTATTCATTGACTACAGCTCAGCGTTCAACACCATAGTGCCCTCAAACCTTATCACTAAGCTAAGGATCCTGGGACTAAACAGCTTCCTCTGCAACTGGATCCTGGACTTAGTCCCCTCCGGTACTCACTGTTCATCCATGACTGCATGGCCAAGCACTCCAACGCCATCATTAAGTTTGCCGACGACGAAACAGTGGTAGGCCTGATCACCGACAACGATGAGACAGCCTATAGGGAGGAGATGGCAGTGTGGTGCCAGGATAACAACCTCTCCCTCAACAAAACAAAACAAAGGAGATGATTGTGGACTCCAGGAATAGGAGGGCCGAGCACGCCCCCATTCTCATCGACAGGGCTGTAGTGGAGCAGGTTGAGAGCTTCAAGTTCCTTGGTGTCCACATTACCAACAAACTATCATGGTCCAAACACACTAATACAGTTGTGAAGAGGGCACGACAACGCCTATTCCCCCTCAGGAGACTGAAAAGATTTGGCATGGGTCCTCAAAACCTCAAGTTATACAGCTGCACCATCGAGAGCATCCTGACTGGCTGCATCACTGCCTTGTATGGCAACTGCTCGAATTCTGACTGCAAGGCACTACAGAGGGTAAAGCTTCCTGTCATCCAGGACCTCTATACCAGGCGGTGTTAGAGGAAGGTCCTAAAAATTGTCAAAGACTCCAGCCACCCTAGTCATAGACTGTTCTTTCTGCTACCGCACGGCAAGCGGTACTGGAGCACCAAGTCTAGGTCCAAAAGGCTTCTAAACAGCTTCTCTCAACCAGCTTCACCTGGAATGCTTTTCCAACAGTCTTGAAGGAGTTCCCACATATGCTGAGCACTTGTTGGCTGCTTTTCCTTCACTCTGCAGTCCGACTCATCCCAAACCATCTCAATTGGGTTGAGGTCAGGGGATTGTGGAGGCCAGGTCATCTGATGCAGCACTCCATCACTCTCCTTCTTGGTAAAATAGCCCTTACACAGCCTGGCGGTGTGTTGGGTCATTGTCCTGTTGAAAAACAAATGATAGTACCACTAAGCCCAAACCAGATAGGATGGCGTATCGCTGCAGAATGCTGTGGTAGCCACACTGGCTAAGTGTGCTTTGAATTCTAAATAAATCACAGACAGTGTCAGCAGCAAAGCACCCCCACACCATAACACCTCCTCCTCCATGCTTTACGGTGGGAAATACACATGCAGAGATCATCCGTTCACCCACACCGTGTCTCACAAAGACATGGCGGTTAGATCCAAAAATCTCCAATTTGGACTCCAGACCAAATTACACATTTCTACCGGTCTAATGTCCATTGCTTGTGTTTCTTGGCCCAAGCATGTCTCTTCTTCTTATTGGTGTCCTTTAGTATTTGTTTCTTTGCAGCAATTCGACCATGAAGGCCTGATTCACACAGTCTCCTCTGAACAGTTGATGTTGAGATGTGTCTGCTACTTGAACTCCATGAAGCATTTATTTGGGCTGCAGTTTCTGAGTCTGGTGAGTCTAATGAACTTATCCTCTGCAGCAGAGGTAACTCTGGGTCTTCCATTCCTCTGGTGGTCCTCATGAGAGTCAGTTTCATCATAGCGCTTGATGGTATTTGCGACTGCACTTGAAGAAACTTTCAAAGTTCTTGAAATTTTCCGGATTGACTGACCTTCATGTCTTAAAGTAATGATGGACTGTCGTTTCACTTTGTTATTTGAGCTGTTCTTGCCATAATATGGAGTTGGTCTTTTACCAAATAGGGCTATCTTCTGTATACCCCCCTACCTTGTCCCCAACACAACTGATTGGCTCAAACGCATTAAGAAGGAAAGACATTCCACAGATTAACTTTTAGCAAGGCACACCTGTTAATTGAAATGTATTCCAGACCACTACCTCATGAAGCTGGTTGAGAGAATGCCAAGAGTGTGCAAAGCTGTCATCAAGGAAAATGGTAGGTATTTGAAGAATCTCAAATATAAAATATACTGCTCAAAAAAATAAAGGGAACACTTAAACAACACATCCTAGATCTGAATGAATGAAATAATCTTATTAAATACTTTTTTCTTTACATAGTTGAATGTGCTGACAACAAAATCACACAAAAATAATCAATGGAAATCCAATTTATCAACCCATGGAGGTCTGGATTTGGAGTCACACTCAAAATTAAAGTGGAAAACCACACTACAGGCTGATCCAACTTTGATGTAATGTCCTTAAAACAAGTCAAAATGAGGCTCAGTAGTGTGTGTGGCCTCCACGTGCCTGTATGACCTCCCTACAACGCCTGGGCATGCTCCTGATGAGGTGGCGGATGGTCTCCTGAGGGATCTCCTCCCAGACCTGGTCTAAAGCATCCACCAACTCCTGGACAGTCTGTGGTGCAATGTGCCGTTGGTGGATGGAGTGAGACATGATGTCGCAGATGTGCTCAATTGGATTCAGGTCTGGGGAACGGGCGGGCCAGTCCATAGCATCAATGTCTTCCTCTTGCAGGAACTGCTGACACACTCCAGCCACATGAGGTCTAGCATTGTCTTGCATTAGGAGGAACCCAGGGCCAACCGCACCAGCATATGGTCTCACAAGGGGTCTGAGGATCTCATCCCACCTGTTGTCTATTCCATTTGCACAACAGCATGTGAAATTTATTGTCAATCAGTGTTGCTTCCTAAGTGGACAGTTTGATTTCACAGAAGTGTGATTGACTTGGAGTTACATTGTGTTGTTTAAGTGTTCCCTTTATTTTTTTGAGCAGTGTATATTTTGATTTGTTTAACACTTTTTTGGTTACTACATGATTTCATATGTGTCATTTCATTGTTTTGATGTCTTAACTATTATTCTACAATGTAAAAAATAGTAAAAATAAATAAAAACCCTTGAATGAGTAGGTGTGCCAAACTTTTGACTGATACTGTATATTATTTATTATATGTAACAACAAGATTAAATCAAGATTAGTCTGATGGGTGACAATATTAGCCTATCGCTTGTGAATTATATATTATCACTTGTGTATGATGCACAGCATAAGAAACTGCCTTTTTTTGCGACTTTTTCAAATCATAGACGCACACCTCATGTAGCCTTGGCATAGGCCTATATGTTTTGATAAGGTTTGTATCACACCTAAAGTGACCAAGTAACTTCTTCAAATTAAGCACATTAGTCTGCTTTACAATGGGTTTAGAGCCTAACTGGCCTACATAAGCAGCGTGTGAGTTTGATGTTTGGGGAAGATCATTTTCACCATAAAGATGCTCCTTTATAATAAAAGCATTACATGGATAATGGCATTTGCGGTCACTTTTGATAATGGTTTTTTTTCGCTAATGGAACATTCCTGCTTATAGCCTAATGCCATGTGCGCTTATAATGTGAAGAAATAGTCTAATAGTTTATCAATATTTTAAGCCAAATGTTCTAATCTGTTGCGTCAGCCACATTGCGTAAAAAAGTTTTTTGATGCTAGTGGTTGTATTCATTTGGGATCTATCACATCCCACAACAGTCCCAGACTATGTTTGCAATATTTATTTCTCACACAGAATAGAATAGGTTGACTTTTGGGGGATAGTAGATTGACATAAGCTAATGCTTTTGCTGTTTGTTAGATCTACTCATCTTGTTGGTTGACGAAAAGTAAATGTGGACAGTTATTCCAATATTGTTAATTTGCACCTCAGAATTGGATAAGGATGCGCGTAGTTGCATCCCCAATGTTTCTGTCTTCACTTGTAGCCTGTGAGAAAGACCTGATCACATGATGGAGAGCCTTGTGAGTGAGAGGTGCTTTGGAGCGCGCAGCACTCAGGGAGAAAGGCACTATGCATCACTCCGAGCCATGGGCACAACGGCCACTGGCTGTAAAAGTCATGGATTTTTTTTTTAGGGTGCATTACAGCCACAAAGGGGATGACGCAGTGAAATTGTGAAAGAGACTAATGAAGTGTGTACAGCCTGTGCGAAAAACAAAGCAGAGCTTTTTTCAAATCATCATTAGAGTCGCATCATGCAGCCTTACAATGTATTAAAAATCTAAACATATAGACCAATGTTTGTAGAACAACTAAAGTTACATGAATAACTCTAAATTAAGCATGTAGGAATACCTATTTCTTTGTTAACCGCTCAACACAGAATAGCCGTATGAGCGCACTCCCTCAAATCATTTTGAGAAAATATTTATATTTTATTCAGCTTTGTTCAATTGTATTCTTCATACTATAACATAATATAAAATAATTCTAAGCAAGTCTTGTTTGCTAAATGAACTAGTAGCCCACAGCCATTTGGCATAGCCAGATCATAAGGACAACTCAGGGTATGCTATTCTGTTCTTCTGAAATAGACTACATTTTCTTCACATCATGCTTTTGTAGACCTGTCTAAAATAAATAATGGATTTATTGTGAAGGTGTAGGCTATATTACATGGATTTATTGGACTTTTTAAAATGTAGATGTTCCAAAGATCTGCATCAGTAAAAGGAGATGCTAAATGTGTTTATGTTAATTAACGGTTAATTACCGTGAGACCGACAGTTATTTGCTTGACAATCACCGGCTGATGAAATTTGACCGCCACAGCCCTAGTTGGGAGTGATCAGCCAATGATCAAAGTGCATTGTCTTCTTCAAATTGGGTAAAACCAAAGACTAAGGTAATATCCAGGAGCCAAGACCAAGATGTATACCATGACATTGGTCCAGGACAAGAGAGTATGGTACAGTATAGTGGAGTACAGTAGAGCACTGTACAGTAGAGCACAGTAAAGGACAGTAGGGTACAGTACAGTATAGTAGAGCACAGTATAGTACTGTAGAGTAGAGCATAGTACAGTTGAGTATAGTGCAGTATAGCCCATTATAGACATTTATGTTTTGGCCAAATAGATGTCAATGTTTTGAATCTTGGAAGGTAGGAGCCCCCTTGCTGGCTATGCATATTAATTCACTACACTTTTTTCCTGAAGTGTGCACCTGTCCACTGCCCACATAATGGCCTTCTGTATCTCTGTTCGTAGAGCATGACACATGCAACTTTAAAATGGAGATAGCCTCAATAGTGCTGTCACAACGTCATAATGGTACAGATACAAAGATGAGACCTCTGTATTTCTATGGTGTCAATTGTTTCATTTGTGACCGTTTCGGTTTGGACAATTTTGACTTATTTTGGGCAAACCAAAGGTAATATCCATGAGCCAAAACCGTCTTTGCAGCACCCCACCAATCAGGCCTTTATGGTAGAGTAGCCAGACGGAAGCCACTCCTCGGTAAAAGGCACATGACAGCCCGCTTGGAGTTTGCCAAAAGGTGCCCAAAGGACCCTCAGACCATGAGAAACAAGATTCTCTTGTCTGATGAAGCCAAGATTGAACTCTTTGGCCTGAATGCCAAGCATCACATCTGGAGGAAACCTAGCACCATCCATGTGGTGAAGCATGGTGGTGGCAGCTTCAACCTGTGGGGATTTTTTTCAGCAGGAAAGATGAACAGAGCAAAGTACAGAGAGATCCTTGATGAAAACCTGCTCCAGAGCGCTCAGGACCTCAGACTGGGGTGAAGGTTCACCTTCCAACAGGACAATGACCCTAAGCATACAGCCAAGACAATGCAGGAGTGGCTTTGGGACACGTCTGTCCTTGAGTGGCCCAACCAGAGCCCGAACTTGAACCTGATCTAACATTTCAGGAGAGACCTGAAAATAGCTCCGACGCTCCCCATCCAACCTGACAGGATCTTGAGAGGATCTGCAGAAAAGAATGGGAGAAACTCCCCAAATACAGGTGTGCCAAGTTTGTAGCATCATACCAAAGAAGACTCGAGGCTGTAATCACTGCCAAAGGTAGTTCAACAAAGTACTAGGTAAAGGGTCTGAATACTTATGTAAATGTAATATTTCCAATTGTTTTATTTTTATACATTTGCAAAAATGTCTAAAAACCTGTTTTTACTTCGTCATTATAGGGTATTGTGTGTAGATTGATGAGGGGAAAAAACAATTGAATACATTTTAGAATAAGGCTGTACGTTACAATGTGGAAAAAGTCAAGGGGTCTGAATACTTTCTGAGTACACGGTATATAAAACACAGGACCTGCACAAAAAAATTATAAAAATCAGGGTTTGGGACAGCTCCTCTCAATAGAAATAGGTGTATAAACAAATGACTTTGTACCATATTATTGCCTTGGATTGAATTAGAAACTATTATGTTGAAAATAAATGTCCGAAGTTTGGAGACTTAACTGATTTTTTTGGGGGGGGGGGGGTAAACATGCTTTGTCGTCTCCCTGCAGGTCTCCCATCCTCCTACATTTTTTAGGTCACCAGCCTCCACTGACACACACACGCAGGCACACACGCGGGCACATACACATGCACACACACACACACACACATTGAATTCCCACACACACACACTTTTCCCCTTCCCACCTCCTAATCACTAAGGCAGTTATGTTCAACCTCTTTATTATCGGCAACATTGTCATCCTAATTAATAAAACTGTCATCGCTCATAAACGCAGATGATTTCTGTAGCCTGTGTGTCTCAGTGGGCGCCGGGGTTGAGGTGCTAGGAGTATTATGTGCGTCAGCAATAGTCAGGCTAAAACAAAGTGCCCTCCGTCAGTGCTGCTCAGCCAGGCTTCAATAGTCATAATAATAGGGTTAGAATAAATGGGCCATGATTTTAGAGCAGGGCAAAATGACGGAGCGCCAGCCTAAACAGAGCCATGTACAATCCAATAACCAGGCATCTGCAAGCTGCAGCACAAAGCAGACACACGGAATGTTGTCCGGTGCATGGCCTCGCCATAATCAAGATGGATATTATACACACAGGGGAGGAGAGGAGACGGCTAGGGAGTCTGAGGGCAGACGCATAGTGAAGGACTCAGAACATTTGTAGGAGTTAGGCAGTTAGGCCATAGGGGCGTAGAGATGGTTGTTATCTCACTACAGTGAGGAGCATGTACTGTATATAAAGATACAGTAGATGAACACCTCCACCTGCATCCTAAATGGCATGATTTATCAATAAATGGAGAAAATAATTGTTCACTTAAATATCAATATCAGAATAATGCTGTCTGTCAAATGTGACCGACCGACTGATCAACTGTCAAATGTGACCGTCTTATGTAGCAAAATTTGAAATTGTGTTTTTTACATTGGATAAAAGTAGACACTGTTGAGGAACAATGGGAAAGTAATTATGCTTTGAAAGTTGATTAACTTGTAACCCCACTTTTGAGAAAATGGCCCATGAACATTTTGGTACACCTACTGGAGAGCTTTTCTTTGTCTACACCCATTCAGCATCATTCACACCCTCTTAAGCCTTAGTCCCACCCATCTCTTTAAGGATTCACGTGAGGCCATGTAGTAAACACACGCTATATCAAATAAAATCCAAAAGATGATTTGTCACATGCACAGGATATAGAAGATGTAAACGGTACAGTGATAGTACTTGCATAGTAGCAATATCAAACAGAAAGTGGCCAGATAAAAATATTTTATTACTATTTTATCGTTATTAGATGTTGCTTACCCGACACACTTGTTTAAATTGATGGGTCATGTGAAGGAGATGCTATAACCACCCCTCACCCACATCTGGGGCGGCAGGGTAGCCTAGTGGTTAGAGCATTGCACTAGTAACTGAAAGGTTGCAAGTTCAAATCCCCTAGCTGACAAGGTACAAATCTGTCATTCTGCCCCTGAACAAGGCAGTTAACCCACCTACATAACCCACCTAGGCTGTCATTGTAAATAAGAATTTGTTCTTAACTGACTTGCCTAGTTAAATAAAGGTAAAAAAATAAATAAATCATCTAGCTAAGTGGATTGTCTAGACATGTACATATGTTCATGAAATACAATCGATTGCTGTAATCACCCCAAGACACACCTGCTAATTTGATGGGTCATGTAATAATCCGGATGAAGTTGAGACATGTAGCTAGCTAGGTAAGTGGCTAGCTAAACAATGAACCGGTATAACCCCAACTCATACTACTACCAATACAAACAATGTCATATCTGTAGAATGAATCTGCAGGTAGCTAAAGCTAACAAACTATGTTCAATGTTAACTAGATAACATTAGGCTATAACTAGCAATGCAAATGGATTTCTGATTCAAATAATATTACTACACAGATCATACACATAACATTAGCTAGTGAGCCAGCAAGCTAACGTTTGCGAGCTAACTAACAGTATGCTTTAACTTGCAATAAAAATGACTTCCTGACAAAATTTGAAACTTATATCTGAAAAATGTAGCTAGATTCTTATCCGTATACATGGATGAACGCTTCACGACAGGCTGGAACCATTTAACTCCATTTTGTTTGTAGCTACATCTTGTTTGCCCAGCTTTGTGTCAAGTCACTTCGGTTCACACAGACCTTGGCTTGTGCAGAAAGTAGCCCATCACTTTTTCCTATTGATCTGTCGATAGCGCCTGCTAAATTCAGGGCATTGAGAAAAGTAGCAAAACTTTTGTAGTTCTTGATGGCTAACGTTATATCTTTCAATAACGCTGCGGTAGAAAGGAATATAAACATATACTGAACAGCTCATGTCATAGACAGAAGCGTGTTACATGGCAGACCAATCCAAACTCATCTCCCGGCATGTCCAGCCCATACATTATCTCAGCCAATCATGGCTAGTGGGAAGGTTACTGTGTTTTTCCATGGCTTAACGAACTAGGCTCGTAATTTAACAATTTGATTTGTATTTATGGATGGAATACACGTTTGTTTTTAAGGCACATGAAAGTTCACATGTTCCAGAAGGCATTTCTGCCAAATAATACATTTTGATAAAAAATAAATGTTTATGTTCAAATGCTGGCCTGTGAAGTAGTGAAATGCGACATACGCCTAGTTTCCTAAAACAAGTCATAAATGCATACGGTAGCTGGTAGATTGAGAGGGAAGAGTAAAGTCTGTGTTAGACATGAAATAGGACATGCTATCTCTGCTTTCCAAGCCTTCACAGAGAATGATGAAATAATAAAATGTGATCTCTGTCAACGTTAGGTATACACATTAGGTTAAGCTTGGGTATATCTGTGGTGTCTGTCTAGCCATTCCACTCAAGTAGAACAACATTGAGAGGAGTCACCCTGGGAATGACAATGTTGTTCTCTGGCTTTCCTGTGTGTGTGTGTGTGTGTGTGTGTGTGTGTGTGTGTGTGTGTGTGTGTGTGTGTGTGTGTGTGTGTGTGTGTGTGTGTGTGTGTGTGTGTGTGTGTGTGTGTGTGTGTGTGTGTGTGTGTGTGTGTGTTGTGTGAACTGTGTTTACAGAGACACAAGCCCAGGGGCATAGCAGGCACAAGACCTGGGAGAGGAAAGTATAGGAGGGGAGTGAGACGTAAAGAGATAGAGAGTGAGATTTTACAGCTCAGGGTTGAGACAGAGGGGTGTCTACCCCCTCGCTCCCTTTCCCCCCACTGTCCTCATCACTCCCTCCCCCTCTGTCTCTCTCTGCCCCCCTGTCTGGCTGACTGGCAAGGGAGCTGCCGTTCACATTGCGGGTCTCAGCATGTGCGCAGACATCCACACTGCAGTATCCTCCCTAGCAATACCCCCCCCCCCCACCCACCCATTATGTCCAGAAGAGCGGTGAGTGAGAGACCAGAGAAACACCAGGGGACCACTATTCTTGAAGACAATATAAGCACAATCCACCTTCCTCCATTGGTTTTCAATTGGCACAGAGTTTAGCACTCCTCTGTTATTTAACATGACCTTTTTTTTTTATTGATTTATCAATTTACAATATGACAAACCATGGCATATGCCTTTGGTACAGCACATCCATGTGTAGCATTGCCTAATACTGGAGTTTGGGAGAGGGACAGCGATAATCCCATTGTGAAACAATATGCTAATATTCCTTTTGTTTCCAGTGGAGTTAAGCTCTGCCAAAACCGAAGAGAGGAGATCAAATGTATTTGGGTTCGATCCAACATTTGCTGCTCTCTTTTAATTACAGCATCTGTGGCTAGTCCATCTATTGTATTGGTTTGTATTGAGAATGATAATCTTCCCCAGTTTAGGAGACTAGTGTCATGGCAAACCAATGTGCTATATGAGAAGCTAACTGTCTCGCTAAAATGATTATCGCAGATGTATGGGCTCCCGAGTGGCGCAGCGGTCTAAGGCCCTGCATCTCAGTGCTAGAGACGTCACTACAGACCATAGTTTGATTCCAGGCTGTATCACAACTGGCCGTGATTGGGAGTCCCATAAGGTGGCGCACAACTGTCCCAGCGTTGTCCGGGTTAGGGTTTGGCCGTCATTGTAAATAAGAAGTTGTTCTTAACTGACTTGCCCAGTTAAATGCAAATTAAATAAATAGATACAGTAGGCCTACCAACAATTTCAGCTCCTTAATTGTGAGTGAATAGGCAGGGAAATTCAGAATCCTCCAACCTGTATTTCTGGAAAACCAGGCAATCTTGGAATTTTGCAACCTTATGCCTCACGCTACAGAAACAGAAAATAATGTCCTGCTCCTATAAACCGTTCCGGCTTACACAAGGCTTGTGCAAGGCCACTTACTTATAACAAATTGTAACCGGCAGTCTGCATATGTTAGCATTTTATCTTGGTTTAATCTGTACACTCCCAGTTCTACAGTAAGAACGGCCCATGTTCTGAATTCTGTCGCTGTACATTTCAAAAGTGCCGAACAAGTAGTTATAGGTCTACAGAACATATGTCACATTTCATTCAAATGATATAATGATAACAAATGATGGCCATAAGTGTGTATTTTTTCTGTTGGCCATTGGGAAGTTCTTAGAGTTGATAGTAGTTATCAGAATCCCTCTCATTTCCTATATATTCAAAGCCCTTCAGGGAATGTATTGAAATACTGATATAAAGATATATGCATTGATTTATGGGCGTTTCATTTCCCTCCAGATATGTCTTCAAATGCGGTTCTCGATGTCTATGAAATAAAACTGAATTATTTATAAGGACCATTTAATTGAATCCGTATTGAACTCATTTGTTATGGACACTTTTTTACGATTTAGGAAATCACTCAATGTGCTATTTAGATTTATTCCGAACCAAGTCTTGATCATATTGTTTTACCTTTATTTCTATGGTAATGTTGGAGCGTGAGGGTGAATTGGTTTTTCACATTACAGCAGATATATCCAGCGGATAAGGAGAAAAAGGAAACAGCAGGACACTGCAGAAATGTAGTTCTGTGGGAATCCAGAACCAAACAAGCTATTTCTCGGTGCTAATGTCAGTGAGTTGACTCCAATCATGTTTGTATGGTGAGGTGCAGGCCAAAATGTACACATTTACTATTTTGACTAATCTGGGCTCCTGAAAGAGGGGTGGAGAAGAAAGCGACGTGACGAGTGGAGAACAAACAGTACCGATTTCCCCAAATCCATGTTTGCTAATGGAAAGAGCCAGTTTAGAGCCTGCATGGTTCTAAAGACTCCTGTTCCATCCGTCCCGCTTTAATCTTCCACAGGTCCACACATATACACACACACACACACACACACACACACACAGAGGGTTGAGGAGTGATTTGATTATAAAAAAACTGTAGCTGTAATCATTTACGTTACCAGCTAAAATATTGTAATCAGATTACAATATATATCAGATTACTTTTGAAAAGCTTCATGATTACTTCTTGGATTACTTTTACATTTAGAAAGAATGTTTGCAAAAAACTTATTACACCTTTCTGTTTTCTCAATGACATTCAATTGAAAAAACGGAGCAAGTTTAAATTTGCTCCACCTGAGCGAGTCTAACCAAGTCAGAGACCCCTATGACACTGACACACCAAATGCGTTCCATAGATCCTTTTTGTCTTCTTCTAATGCCTCTTAAGGGGAATGTAATCCAAATGTAATTGAAAGTAATCAGATCAGTTACTTAGTTTGGCTAATCGAAAGTTATGTTACTGATTACAATTTTGGGCAGGTAGCTAGTAACTGTAATGGATTACATTTAGAAAGTAACCTACCCAACCTTGCACACACACACACACACACACACACACACACACACACACACACACACACACACACACACACACACACACACACACACACACACACACACACGCTTAGAAAAGATTGAGACTATAAACAGATTTTTGGACAGGGGATGGGCATCAAATAAATCTCTAATCAATGCAAGTAATTTGAATCCCCTTGTCTAATAAATTACAAAAATATTGCGTTATCATGATTATGTTAGATCCAATCCTTCGAGAGTACACAGAGACTTAAATGATGAAGCATGAAAAACATTCTCATGAACAGCCTATTACTGTATTATCAGCTGTTTTTCAATGCTGTCAACCGTGCTACGCTACTGAAACATGGATTAAACAGTTAGGGCTCAGACTCGTGTCTCTGTTGAATGCCCCCTGGCAAGAGGGAGTGAGGAGATAGCTGTCAAGAAACAACAAGGATAAGAAGAAAAACAAACTGGCCACAGCTGAGCTCAGGCTTTGATGAAGACACAAGTAATCAAAGTGACGTGAGAGGGCCTATCCAGAACTGTGAAAGGCGGCGGCGTCAGGCTGGTATTTTTGCAGGTCTGGTCTCCCCCCGTCGTCGACGATACCGTTGCCGAGCGTGCCACCTCACCAAACGGATGTCACAGTGGCTCCGTCATGGCCCAGTCACTCAATCTTGAGTCAGCTAACATGGCGGTTGGTGGTGGTGTGATGAATGGGGCCATCGGATGCCCCATCACAGTCCCCATTTCCTGTCACACCCAAGCCCTTTCCCTGGGACTGCAGCCAGCTTCAGAAATGAAACCAGCTCACTGTGTATTGGACTGAAACCCAGTTGAAACAGAGTTCAGTTTTATGCACTGCTTTTCTCCTGCTCAGATCTGCATTTGTAAATATGCTAGGTGTGATACTCTCCATGGCGGAATAAGGAGAAATGTCTATGAGTACAGTATACAGAGATGTGATAAATGCCAGATTGCATTCATATTGCTTATAAAATATTATTTGCATACATTATATTGTATAATGCTTTTCACTAGGTTTCAAAGCACATAATGATATCACAACTGCACCTTCACTGTGTATATGATATGGACATTGCAAAACAATGTTATTTCTACGCTTTCGACTGATAAACTTTTGAGAGCAAGATAAAAATCAACTAAACTGTTCCATGGGGTTAGCTGTGTTAGGGAGTGCTATTGCAAGTGTAATGGAGGATACTGAGAGAGGAACGACTGAGTAGTGTTTCCCTTGAGCGTTTAATTAAAGGCGTCTATGAATCAACTGCCATGGGCCCCAGACAGTGTGAGAATGGTTCCGGGGAGTAGTTAAAGACGTAACACCCTGCCTCACACTCCCCGGAGATAGGCCTCATCTTTCAGGTGTCTTTCAATACCTCAACAAAGAATAAGACTTTACCCGTCGTCAAGTTCACACTCTCCTGCTCTTCCCTCTTCTCTTTTTTGTTTCTCCGCACTTGACAAAACAGATACAGTAGACTTATGAAATGGGACTGACTCGGAAAGTCAAGTCTGTTGATTGTAGTGGTCAGTCCTTTGGGTTTACTTTCAGGGTGGTGACAGAGAGGAGAGTGACAGTGAGTGGTACTTTGCCTGGCAGGAGGTATGTGGCTGTGGAGGCCGGAGGGGCCTGGAAGGAGCCATGGCGGGGTCACCAAACAGACTCATCCAAACTGTGTCAGCAAAGGGAGCCTCTGAGGTGAAAAGGCATTTTCAGGTGATGGGAAGGGCAAAAAGGAGGAGTCGGGGCACAGACAGGGCCAAGTCCTTAACACATACAGTGCATTCTGAAAGTATTCAGACCCCTTGCCTTTTTCCACATTTTGTTACGTTACAGCCTTATTCTAAAATGTATTAAATACAAGTGTTTCCTCATCAACCTACACACAATACAACATAATGACAAAGCAAAAATAGGTTTTTAGAAATGTTTTCAAAAAAATACAAAATAAATACCTTATTTACATAAGTATTCAGACCCTTTGCTATTAGACTCAAAATGTTGCTCAGGTGCATCTTGTTTCCATTGATCATCATTGAGATGTTTCTAGAACTTGATTGGAGTCCACCTGTGGTAAATTCAATTGATTGGACATGATTTGGAAAGGCACACACCTGTCTATATAAGGTCCCACAGTTGATAGTGCATGTCAGAGCAAAAACCAAGCTATGAGGTCAAAGGAATAGTCCGTTGAGCTCCGAGACAGAATTGTGTCGAGGCACACATCTGGGGAAGGTAACTAATTGTTTTTGCAGCATTGAATATCCCCAAGAACACAGTGGCTTCCATTATTCTTAAATGTAAGAAGTTTAGAACCAGAGATGGCCACCCAGCCAAACTGAGCAATCGGGGGAGAAGGGCCTTGGTCAGGGAGGTGACCAAGAACCTGATGGTCACTCTGACAGAGCTCCACAGTTCCTCTGTGGAGATGGGAGAACCTTCCAGAAGGACAACCATCTCTGCAGCACTCCACCAATCAAGAATTTATGGTAGAGTGGCCAACGGAAGCCACTCCTAAGTAAAAGGCACATAGCAGCCCGCTTGGAGTTTGCCAAAAGGCACCTAAAGACTCTCAGACCATGAGAAACAAGATTCTCAGGTCTGATGAAACCAAGATTGAACTCTTTGGCCTGAATGCCAAGTGTCACATCTGGAGGAAACCTTGCACCATCCATACAGTGAAGCATGGTGGTGACAGCATCATAATGTGGGGATGTTTTTCAGTGGCAGGGACTGGGAGACTAGTCAGGATTAAGGGAAAGATGAACGGAGCAAAGTACAGAGAGATCCTTGATGAAAACCTGCTCCAGAGCACTCAGGACCTCAGACTGGGGCGACGGTTCACCTTCCAACAGGACAACAACCCTAAACACACAGCCAAGACAGCATAGGAGTGGCTTCGGGACAAGTCTCTGAATGTCCTTGAGTGTCCCAGCCACAGCCCGGACTTGAACCCGATCGAACATCTCTGGAGAGACCTGAAAATAGCTGTGCAGCAACGCTCCCCATCCAACCTGCAGAGCTTGAGAGGATCTGCAGAGAAGAATGGGAGAAACTCCACAAATACAGGTGTGCCAACCGTGTAGTGTTATACCCAAGAGGCTGTAAAATCTGCCAAAGGTGCTTCAACAAAGTACTGAGTAAAGGGTCTGAATACTTATGTAAATGTGGTTTTTCAGTTTTTTATTTTTAATAAATTTGCTAAAATGTATAAAAACCTGTTTTTGTTTTGTCATTATGGGGTATTTTGTGTAGAGGAATAAGGGGAAAAACGATGTAATCCATTTTAGAATAAGGCTGTAACGTAACAAAATGTGAAAAAAGTCAAGGGGTCTAAATACTTCCGAATACGCTGTACACAAGTCACATGAAACTAAATACTTACTGGGTTTTTAGTAAGACATAAGAGGAATGTAAATAACACTTCAAATGTGAAATATACCAACATTTACAGCATAAAAGGAATGAAATCCATGCAGTGCTCCGGAAGATAGAAATCAGCAGGCTAAACCTAGTACTTTGCTGAGTACGTTTAATAATGCATTGGGACATCAGCAAACGTTTTTGGGATGCAAGTTTCTACTTTCTTCCTGCAGTAGTAAACACTGCATGATTTATCAAAGGCAAGAAACAGCTTGTAAGACTGCTGCAGGGAGCACCGTGAATAAGGCCACTTTGTAGGTCTGTGTAAAATAGTACTGTATACTGGGTGAGGTCATCATCTCTCAAAGAGAGGGTCTGGTGGATGAGGTCACGTCTGTCTGAGAGAGATGTCTGGAGACAGATTCACATGTGGTGTGCTCTCTCTCTCTTTCGCTCTCTCTCTGCTCTCTTTCTGCTCGCTCTCTCGCGCTCTCGCTCTTTCTCTCTGCTTGCGCTCTCGCGCTCTGCTCTGTCTAGGCTTGTTCCCTCTTTCTCTCTCCCCCTCTGTCTACCATCGCCTGTCTCCACCCACTCTCATTCTCTTCTGTCTTTTAATCCCCGTCTCTCTCTCTCTCTAACTCACTTATTTTCCTCAATCTTTTCTTTGTTTCCCTCTTGTTCTCTTTTATTCATAGTGCCCAGACCAGAGTAGGGTATATGTGGTGTAATGCAGATACAGTTATGAATGTTTGAGCAGAAATGTCACACTCTATTTCAGTCATGTATGCACATGGAGCAGTGCATTGCAGTGCAGAATTTTGTGATTGGAGATTTTCTCTCTTTCTGGCAATGGTATCAGATTACTCTTCAATGTAAAATCTTCAACTACATGATGAAAATATTAACCAAGTTGATTCATTTTCTAATTTCTAGCCACACCCATAGTATGTAATTTTTTTATAGCAATCGAGAAAAATAAATTACAAACATAATTGGCGTGTACGTAAAGCATTAAACATTATGGAAATCCCTAAGAATCTACATCTGTTTTTAAAATGGCAACATGTTCCAACATTGCATCCATTTGCACATGTTTGAATTTATTTGGGTTTTATAGCATGTTAATGAAGAAACAGAGTGCATAGACTGGAGCTTGGAGCTGCATTTATGAAACTGTGTGAATAGGTTATCTGGGAGGGCGGGGGAGAGAGAGAGAATAGGAGAGAAAGATGGGTAAAGAGAGAGAGATGAGTCAGAGCAGTGATGATGGCGCAGTCCAGATGTGTGATCTCTCCCGAGGGGATCCCCGAGTGGGCTAGGATTAATCGTTTGTAAGAAAGAAAACATAATTAAAACGTTCCCTCTCACTCAGGCAATCAAAGATCGCGTCAGCGTTGATGGATAAATCTGAATGGGAATCTCTTGTACCTGCACAAGCACACCATTCCTATCACCATCCCCCAGTTAGCGGCACGATAACACATATTCGCAACAGGGTACAATTGATAGCCCCTGCCTCTTAAATGCATCCCGCATCAATTTCACGTGCATGATACTACGTCTTACGGTTGTGGGATCTGGGATAAAGGGCTGCTTGTGATTTGATTGGCGCATGAATCACACGTCTAAATGGAATCCGATGGGAGGGGATGGAGATGATGGGCCCTTATACTGTCCCGTGGGCCGTAGGTAGAGATGGAGATGGCCTCCCTGAAAGCAGCTATATAGCCATGCTCGTTAATTCAGGGTTGGGATGACGGGGTAGTGGGTGGTTAGTTATGAGTGAGCATATGGTTGGTATGAACAACCGAAAGGTTGTGTTCTATTTTCCTCCTAGACCCATGTGGAAGGGAACATGGGGGACCGTGCACAGATGCAGGGCTGGGATTGGAAGGCAGCTGCTGTGGGTTCTCCAAGGTCCCAGTCTGTCCTGGGTAAATGTTCTTTCCAATTTTCTCCTAAGACCGTACAGGCATCGTGATTGGCTTCCCCTGACCAAGGCCCCATAGGAGATGAATGATGTACTGATGGAGTACTGTGTGACTGTATGACTTCTAGAGAAATGAAAGAGCCCCAGGTCGGTCACTCCCAGTAATGACCTGCTGGATCATAAGGCAGGACTGGTGTCTATAAGCAGCTCCTTTCTTCATAACATGCTACATATCAAGAAAGCCTATATGTATGGAGGAGATAGAAATGTACCTTATCATTTGATCAGACAGACCCTCGGTTGTATTCATGATGATATGCAGGGGAATATCGTATTCCTTTCATCTTGTGGTTGGATGAACATTATGAGCAATATTGATGTTATTTACTATACAACATATATATATATATATATATATATATATATATATATATATATATATATATATATATATATATATATATATATATATATATATATATATATATATATATATATATATATATATACGACATTCATTACCTTGATGTGATGTGTAAATTAATGTAATAGAACTTGGATTTGTTCGCTTGAAGACCTTGAGCAGATATTGAGTGGATGTGATGCTGGTAAATGTGCACGTATATCAGTGTTAGAGAGAAATTGACATAATTCTCTCACATGGACAGAGCAAAAAACTGAACTATTTTTACACCTCAATCGTCCCTGCTTTTTTATTTTTGGTTGTGTTTATAGCAAATAATTACAAATCACATCTTGCACATGAATGCAGATACACACACACACACACACACACACACACACACACACACACACACACACACACACACACACACACACACACACACACACACACACACACACACACACACACACACACACACACACACACACACACACACACACACACACACACACACACACACACACACACACACACACACACACACACACACACACACACACACGCACCACCATGGCTGCTGTGCAGAGCAGAGGACATCCCCCAGTCTGTTTTGGCTGGCTAGGAGAAGACTGCAGCTGTTCCCTGGCGTCATGTGACCATGAGTCTAAAACTGCACAAGCTCATTTTCAATAACATTGCTGGATGAACTGAGGTTCAGGGACTGTCAAGGTGTTGAAAGGATAATAGCCATGATGCCCATAATAATTCTACTGTTTATTCTCAATATATTGGGACCTTATTTTGGCATTATTTTTGTTGAAGCTGTGTGACAGTTTAAATGGGCGAGGGCCAGCACGCTTAATATTGTTATTGATTTTAACCCTGGCACGTGCTAAAAATACATTCTGATTGATTAACATTGTGGGCTGCAATTTGGTGGCCTGCTATTTGGGACTGAATATAAATCAGGTGTTGTCTGAAGAAGTGGCAATTCAGCAGGTACGGGCCATCTCTTCTGTTTGTCACTGGTTGCCTGGTTGCTGTATTGATTTCAGCTGAATACCATTAAGCCGTTTCTTAAAGGGTTTTACCACATCAGGAGCGTTCACCTGGGCTGGGCGCGCCCTCCCTCCTGCACCTCATCCTCCCATAGGCTGTCCCCTCTCCCGCGATGCACTGTGTGTGACCGACAAACCCCTAGAGTTCCGCAAATGACAGTATACTTGATGCCTCTGTCAAGAGAATATTCTACTGTACAGTCATAAGAGCTGATGTCAGTGTGTGAATCAACCAGCACATCATGGGGGTCCAAACAGAATTAATGTTATGTCACATGACAGAGAAGGAAACGGCATCGGGAAGTACAATCAACACTCCCTCATGTCGGCTAGTCTGTGTGTGTGTGTGTGTGTGTGTGTGTGTGTGTGTGTGTGTGTGTGTGTGTGTGTGTGTGTGTGTGTGTGTGTGTGTGTGTGTGTGTGTGTGTGTGTGTGTGTGTGTGTGTGGTAAGCTTGCCTGCCTCCTCACAAATTTACACTGCCAGAAACTTAGAGCCTGAGGACATTGGACGACACTTCAGACTGGTCTCATAGACTAGACGTAATATAGTAAACGTAAATCCGGGACACTCAAATTTGTATGATATATAATGTTTGGTGTGGTTACATAAGTTAGAAGGTTACTTATGGCAAAAACGAAAGGAGGGTGGTTGGTCGTAACGTGAATGTCTAGCAGCCCAACAGTTGCATGTTCAAATTTCATCACGGACAACTTCAGCATTTTAAATAATTAGCAACTAATTACTACTGTTTAGCTACTTTGCTACTACTTAGCACGTTAGCTATCCCTTCCCCTAACCTTAACCCTTTTAGCTAACCCTTCCCTTAACCCCTAACCTTAACGCCTAACCTTAACCCCTAGAGTTAACATTAGCCACCTAGCCAACTAGCTAATGTTGGCCACAACAAATTAGGAATTTGTAGCATATCATACGTTTAGCAAATTCGGAACATATTGTACGTTTGCAAATTCGGAACATATTTAACAAATTACAATTTGTAACAAATCATACGAAATGGATGATGGACATCCACAAATTAATACATACCATACGAAATGTAACATATCATACATATCATATCATATCATACGGATTTACGTACAGAATACTATGGAATTTTCTGAGACCACGTTGGACACACTTTTCTGATCAACTGGAATTCCATGCAAATTTCAAGAGGCTTAAGGCGTCTTTTGGCAGAGTGTGTGTGTGTGTGTGTGTGTGTGTGTGTGTGTGTGTGTGTGTGTGTGTGTGTGTGTGTGTGTGTGTGTGTGTGTGTGTGTGTGTGTGTGTGTGTGACATGCTTTGTAGACAACAGGTGTAGACTATGCTTACTTACGGGTCCTTTTCCAACAATGCAGAGTTAAAGAGAATAAGAAAAAAATATGAAATATTGACACAGAAAATAACATCTAAAAATAACGAGTACAAATAATATGACTATACTGTATATAGGGAGTAGAAAATAACATGGCTATATACAGGGAGTATCAGGACCTAGTCAATGTGCAGGGTTACCAGGTAATTATGTACTGTACATAGAGCCAGAGGTAAAGTGACTAGCAGGCAGCGTATGTGGTGAGTGTGAATGTGTGTGTATGTGGCGTCAGTATGTATGTGTGTGCATGTTATATGTGTGTTGGGGTATCAGTGTAAGTATGCGTGAGTGCGTGGGTAGAGTCCAGTGTGTGTGCATAGAGTCAGTGCAGGAGAGTTAATGCAAAAAAGGGTTAATGCATGTAGTCCTGGTAGCCATTTGATTAGTTATTTAGAAGTGTTGTTTAAAAGTCTTATGGCTTGGGGGTAGAAACTGTTCAGGGTCCTGTTGGTTCAAGACTTGGTGCATTGCTACCACTTGCCGTGTAGTAGCCGAGAGAACAGTCTGACTTGGGTTCCTGGAGTGTTTGACAATTTTTTGGAACTTCCTCTGACACCGCCTGGTATAGAGGTCCTGGATGGCAGGGATCTCGACCCCAGTGATGTACTGGGCTGTACGCACTATCCTCTGTAGCGCCTTGTGATCAGATGCCAAGCAGTTGCCATACCAGGCGGTGACGCAGCCAGTCAAGATGCTCTCTATGGTGCAGCTACAGTATATAACTTTTTGGGCCCATGACAAATCTTTTCAGCCTCCTTAGGGGGAAGTCGTTGCCGTGCCATCTTCACGACTGTGTTGGTGTGTTTAGACCATGATAAATCCTTAGTGATGTGGACACCTAGGAACTTAACTCTCGACCCGCTCCACTACAACCCCGTTGATGTGAATGGGGGCGTGCTTGGCCCTTCGTTTTCTGTAGTCCACGATCAACTCCTTTATCTTACTGACGTTGAGGGAGAGTTTGTGGGCATGGTACCACACTGCCAGGTGGCTGATCTCCTCCCTTATAGGCTGTCTCATCGTCGTCGGTGATCAGACCTACCATGTTGTGTCGTTGGCAAACATAATGATGGTGTTGGAGTCGTGCACAGCCATACAGTTGTGGGTGAACAGGGACTACAGGAGGGGAATAAGCACGCACCCCCGGTGTGTGTGTGTGTGTGTGTGTGTGTGTGTGTGTGTGTGTGTGTGTGTGTGTGTGTGTGTGTGTGTGTGTGTGTGTGTGTGTGTGTGTGTGTGTGTGTGTGTGTGTGTGTGTGTGTGTGTGTGTGTGTGTGTGTGTGCGATGCACTGACGCTAACAGAGGATTAATTAACGCCTCCTCTCCGACCTCAGCATAAGGTTCTACAACACAGTCTCTCAACAAGGCAGACTACTGAGACACAGGGAACGGAGGGATGGATCTGTGGGTGTCTGTCTGTGTTAATTCATCTAGGGAGAATGTAGTAGTCACACTGTGTGTTGTAAGAGTATCTGAGGTCTTTGCCCACAGGCCACTTTTACGGATAATGCTACCATCTGCATCATCTGGCTGTGCTTCAAAAAGATCCTAACGTTATAAATCATAGTACTGAATGCATTTTACATCTAATCTGTTTTGTTTTTTTACACAACATAAACAGTAGTCCTATTCTGGTAGATGGCAGAATTTCAATCGGACCATATTATGTGGGATATTGAAGAGGAAACATACACACTAGAGCCCTTTACAGGAACCATTTTCCTTTTCATTCTCAGTGATAATGATCTCCCATGAATGGAAGAAAAAATGTCATACATGTATGTTTTCTATGACTACCAAATATATTCTGGATCGTATGGAGTAGCTGTTTGCTGCTGGGTTTGATTTCCAATGCTCAACACTGTGAGATTGTAAAACATGATGTAGCTGGCAATCAAAGCCCTCTCTCTGAAAAATGTGATCTCATCACTGTGTTATTGGGCTCCACGAGACGGCGCTTGATTCACACCAAAGGAGTGTCACATCAAAGAGAGAGAGAGCAAGGGAGGGAGGGAGAACGAGGGAGCGAGAGAGAACTGCAGAGGGAACACCGAGATAGAGGAGACAGCTATCAGGTTCAAACAGAGTCCAGGGGTAAATGGAAGTGAACTAGACCAACTCACTGAGTGGGTTAAGCAGCATAGCAGGTACATTCCACATAATGCTATTTTATCCTCCATGTAAATGATAGCTATAATGTGTACAGTACCTTTTCCACTCCATGTCACCCTGTGATAAGACCCGGGGTTTTAGCAACCTTTTCCCAAAACACTTCCTGAATTGGTGGAGTAGAAATGGAAGTCCCGCCACGCTTGAGTGAGACAAGTGCCTCCTTGTCAGGGCGATGTTAGGGCAATCTGTAGCGTGTTGGTGGTCTTAGCTGGCGATTAGATCCTTAGCATTCTCTCTATACATCTCTCTCTCCCTCTCTATTCCTCTCTCTCTCTCTCTCTCTCTCTCTCTCTTCATCCCTGCTCCTGATCGTATCCTGTTAGACAGGGAGCACCTTTGTAGCTGATTAAGTCTTGGACGCCACTGATTTTTATTGGCTGCCAAATGGTGCGTAACTTAAACATTTATCATGGTCGATCGGCTATGCAGCGAGGGGTGTCTGCTTTACCTACCGCCAGGGAGAAACGGGGGAGGAGAGGAGAGGGGCAGAGGGAGTTGGTACAAGCAGCAGGAGGGGAGTCAGCATGGATGGGGCTTCCAGGGCCCAAAATGAAAGATGGCACAAAAGGGAAACCGTTAAAGGGTATGCTTTACCGCAGTGTGGAATAGCCTAGTGCGGCCCGCTCTGTATAAATGACTAACTGCTCTCTGAGGCAAAGTTGCTGTATTGCAGTATAACAGCACAGGCTGGCATTTGCATGTTGTGTACTACTCAGTGTAGCGTGTATTAGTTCACTGAGAATTGAGGACATTGCTGGAGAATAATATAATGTGAATTACTCTTGATTCACCGGAATATAACCTGCAATGACAATGTTATCTGATCATTTTGAGGATTTGGGGTTGTAATGTTGGTCTGCCTGGTGAAGGAACAGCCTGTCCCACACTGAACCAACCTTAGGGTGGCAAATCTAATCATAATCCACACAATGTTCATGATCCAAAAGTGATATTAAAAATTGGAATCAGGAATGAATCTGGCAGCACCTTGCGTGCTTCTGTCCTGTTAGTGCTGATTGTTACTGTAGCTGTGGCATGGCTCACTAAACCAAATCCCTCTGTATGGGGCCTGGCTGTCACATGTCCCGCCACCATGTCCCGCCATTTGTCTCCATACTTGGAAGGTTTCATTAGGTAGGAGGAAGTTGTCTGAGGATAGCCTGGCTGCACTTAGATCACGCTGGCCCCGACCGCCTGCATGGTGTTAAACATGAAACGTTTACTCCACGGACCGGTGATGAGCAGAGCAGGGGAACATCATCTTGATTCTCCTGAGAGGCAGACCAGGAGCCAAACTAACTTGTCATACTGTAAATGCATATCTGCATCGTCCTCCACTAAAAACAAAATTACCTCTATTTTTGTTTCAATAGATGCCATATCTCCTTATGCCATGTGGTTGCATATGTGCTATGGTAACCAAGCTAATTTCATAGCGAATGGCTCAAAAGACCCACTTTCAGTGATTTCTTCTGTTTGCTTTCCCCCTTTCATGCAGTAATCTGTGCAAAAAAGAAGAATTAAAGTTCTATACTATCCTGAAGCAAGTCTTCTCCTTTTAGATTGTTAAGAGGAGAGAAAATGGGTAGACATGGTTCTTGGGGCAGAAGGGATAGTCGGGTTCACTTTTCCGGTCGGTAGGAATTGCTGTTGTTTAGTCCTTACCAGCAAAGTGCACATGAATAGATTTTTTTTAAGTGATATGATTTTCTGTCAGTTTAGATTTTTGTGTCAGTCTCAGGATTATTTTAGTGTTCAACCTTGCCCAACTTCTTGACAGAGGAAAGAGTGTTTTTCTGTCTGATGTAAGGTCACAGGCAGCCATGGAGGCTCATAAATAAAGAAGTTACAGCCCGACCACGTTCATCACAGCTGCCAGCTTGGTCCTTCTCTTGTCAACCAATTGGCCAGGAAACTAACCTTATCTACTGCCAGGTTTATTACATTCTTCTTTGGCATTGATGAAGATCGGAGAGCCTTGAAATCATCCTGCCTTACTACCACCAACACGTCTCTTGTGCCACTAGGGGCTCCAAAACTCTAGACCTCTTTATTTCTACCCACAGATATGCATACATGGCCATTCCTCGTCCTCCCATCGGCAAATCTCACCATGACTACATTATCCTGCTTCCTGTTTACAAACAAAAGCTCAAACAGGAAGTACCAGTGATGCGCTCAACTCGGAAGTGGTCAGATGAAGGCTACAGGACTGTTTTGATAGTGCAAACTGGGATATGTTCTGGGATTCATCCAATAGCATTGAGTAGTTTACCACAACAGTCACGGGCTTCATCAATAAGTGCATAGAGATGTCATCCCCACAGTTAGTATAAGAATGTATCCCAACCAGGCAATATTCGCACTGGGCTAAAGGCTAGAGTTACAACGCATACAAGAAAGCCCGCTACAATCTCTGATGAGACATCAAACATGCAAAAGGACAATATAGGAGGAAGGTGGAATCCTATTACACCTGCTCTGACGCTCGTTGTATGGGGCAGGGCAAAGGTTTTCCCTTTGTAACGGATTACAAATGGAAACAGCCATGAGTTGCCCCGCCATGCAGAACTCCCAAACGAGCAAAATGCCTTTTATGCTCGCTTCGAGGATTTGTGTGAAAGACCCTGTTTTTCCAGATGACTATGTGATCTTGCTCTCCGTGGCGGATGTGAACAAAACGTTTAAACAGGTTAACAATCATTTAAACAGGTTAACAGGTTAACAATCTCACAGAATACCAGGGCACGTTCTCAAAGCATCCGCCTTTGACCGCAAATCGCTACAGAGGGTGGTGCAAACAGCCCAGTACAGGACTGGGGCTGAGCTCCCTGCCATCCAGGACATCTATATCAGGCAGTGTCAGAGGAAGGCCCGAGAAATTTCCATAGACTATTCACTCTGCTACCGTCCGTAGACTATATATACCCACTCACTAGACTATATATACACACTCACTAGACTATATATACACACTCACTAGACTATATATACACACCATATACACACTCACTAGACTATATATACACACCATACACACACTCACTAGACTATATATACACACTCACTAGACTATATATACACACTCACTAGACTATATATACACACCATACACACACTCACTAGACTATATATACACACCATACACACACTCACTAGACTATATATACACACTCACTAGACTATATATACACACTCACTAGACTATATATACACACTCACTAGACTATATATACACACTTACTAGACTATATATACACACTCACTAGACTATATATACACACTCACTAGACTATATATACACACCATACACACACTCACTAGACTATATATACACACTCACTAGACTATATATACACACTCACTAGACTATATATACACACTCACTAGACTATATATACACACTCACTAGACTATATATACACACTCACTAGACTATATACACACACTCACTAGACTATATATACACACCATACACACACTCACTAGACTATATATACACACTCACTAGACTATATACACACACTCACTAGACTATATATACACACCATACACACACTCACTAGACTATATATACACACTCACTAGACTATATATACACACTCACTAGACTATATATACACACCATACACACACTCACTAGACTATATATATACACTCACTAGACTATATATACACACTCACTAGACTATATATACACACTCACTAGACTATATATACACACTCACTAGACTATATACACACACTCACTAGACTATATATACACACCATACACACACTCACTAGACTATATATACACACTCACTAGACTATATATACACACTCACTAGACTATATATACACACTCACTAGACTATATATACACACCATACACACACTCAATAGACTATATATATACACACTCACGAGACTAAAATATACACACCATACACACACTCACTAGACTACAAATACACACCATACACACACTCACTAGACTATAAATACACACCATATACACACTCACTAGACTATAAATACACACCATGCACACACTCACTAGACTATAAATACACACCATATACACACTCACTCACACACACTTACATTGTACATATCTACCTCAAATACCTTATTATTATTGATCATGATGACTAGTCACTTTACCCTGCCTTCATGTACAAATCTACCTCAAATACCTTATTATTATCTATCCTGATGTCTAGTCACTTTACCCTGCCTTCATGTACATATCTACCTCAAATACCTTATTATTATCTATCCTGATGACTAGTCACTTTACCCTGCCTTCATGTATATATCTACCTCAAATACTTCATACCCCTGCACATTGATCTGGTACTGGTACTCCCTGTATATAGCTCCACATTGATCTGGTACTGGTACTCCCTGTATATAGCTCCACATTAATTTACTAGTGGTACTCCCTGTATATAGCTCCACATTAATCTAGTACTGGTGCTCCCTGTATATAGCTCCACATTGATCTGGTACTGGTACTCCCTGTATATAGCTCCACATTGATCTGGTACTGGTAGTCCCTGTATGTAGTTACACATTGATCTGGTACTGGTACTTCCTGTATATAGCTCCACATTAATTTAGTACTGGTACTCCCTGTATATAGCTCCACATTGATCTGGTACTGGTACTCCCTGTATATAGCTCCACATTGATCTGGTACTGGTACTCCCTGTATATAGCTCCACATTGATCTGGTACTGGTACTCCCTGTATATAGCTCCACATAGATCTGGTACTGGTACTCCCTGTATATAGCTCCACATTGATCTGGTACTGGTACTCCCTGTATATAGCTCCACATTGATCTGGTACTGGTACTCCCTGTATATAGCTCCACATTGATCTGGTATTGGTACTCCCTGTATATAGCTCCACATTGATCTGGTACTGAAACTCCCTGTATATAGTTCCACATTGATCTGGTACTGGTACTCCCTGTGTATAGCTCCACATTGATCTGGTACTGGTACTCCCTGTATATAGCTCCACATTGATCTGGTACTGGTACTCCCTGTATATAGATCCACATAGATCTGGTACTGGTACTCCCTGTATATAGATCCACATTGATCTGGTACTGGTACTCCCTGTATATAGCTCCACATTGATCTGGTACTGGTACTCCCTGTATATAGCTCCACATTGATCTGGTATTGGTACTCCCTGTATATAGCTCCACATTGATCTGGTACTGAAACTCCCTGTATATAGTTCCACATTGATCTGGTACTGGTACTCCCTGTATATAGCTCCACAGTGATCTGGTACTGGTACTCCCTGTATATAGCTCCACATTGATCTGGTACTGGTACTCCCTGTATATAGCTCCACATTGATCTGGTACTGGTACTCCCTGTATATAGCTCCACATTGATCTGGTACTCCCTGTATATAGCCTCACATTGATCTGGTACTGGTACTCCCTGTATATAGCTCCACATTGATCTGGTACTGGTACTCCCTGTATATAGCTCCACAGTGATCTGGTACTGGTACTGCCTGTATATAGCTCCACATTGATCTGGTACTTCCTGTATATAGCTCCACATTGATCTGGTACTGGTACTCCCTGTATATAGCTCCACATTGATCTGGTACTGGTACTCCCTGTATATAGCTCCACATTGATCTGGTACTGGTACTCCCTGTATATAGCTCCACATTGATCTGGTACTGGTACTACCTGTATATAGCTCCACATTGATCTGGTACTGGTACTCCCTGTATATATCTCCACATTGATCTGGTACTGGTACTCCCTGTATATAGCTCCACATTGATCTGGTACTGGTACTCCCTGTATATAGCTCCACATTGATCTGGTACTGGTACTACCTGTATATAGCTCCACATTGATCTGGTATTGGTACTCCCTGTATATAGCTCCACATTGATCTGGTACTGGTACTCCCTGTATATAGCTCCACATTGATCTGGTATTGGTACTCCCTGTATATAGCTCCACATTGATCTGGTAATGGTACTCCCTGTATATAGCTCCACATTGATCTGGTATTGGTACTCCCTGTATATAGCTCCACATTGATCTGGTACTGGTACTCCCTGTATATAGCTCCACATTGATCTGGTACTGGTACTACCTGTATATAGCTCCACATTGATCTGGTACTGGTACTCCCTGTATATATCTCCACATTGATCTGGTACTGGTACTCCCTGTATATAGCTCCACATTGATCTGGTATTGGTACTCCCTGTATATAGCTCCACATTGATCTGGTACTGGTACTCCCTGTATATAGCTCCACATTGATCTGGTAATGGTACTCCCTGTATATAGCTCCACATTGATCTGGTATTGGTACTCCCTGTATATAGCTCCACATTGATCTGGTACTGGTACTCCCTGTATATAGCTCCACATTGATCTGGTACTGGTACTACCTGTATATAGCTCCACATTGATCTGGTACTGGTACTCCCTGTATATATCTCCACATTGATCTGGTACTGGTACTCCCTGTATATAGCTCCACATTGATCTGGTACTGGTACTCCCTGTATATAGCTCCACATTGATCTGGTACTGGTACTACCTGTATATAGCTCCACATTGATCTGGTATTGGTACTCCCTGTATATAGCTCCACATTGATCTGGTACTGGTACTCCCTGTATATAGCTCCACATTGATCTGGTAATGGTACTCCCTGTATATAGCTCCACATTGATCTGGTACTGGTGCTCCCTGTATATAGCTCCACATAGATCTGGTACTGGTACTCCCTGTATATAGCTCCACATTGATCTGGTACTGGTACTCCCTGTATATAGCTCCACATTGATCTGGTAATGGTACTCCCTGTATATAGCTCCACATTGATCTGGTACTGGTACTCCCTGTATATTGCTCCATTCTTGTCTATTTTATTTTATTCCTCTTGTGTTACTATTTTTTTTTTTTAACTCTGCATCATTTGGAAGGGCTTGTAAGCAAGCATGTCATGGTAAAGTCTACACCAGTTGTATTTGGTGCATGTGACAAAGCCCAGACCAATGAATACAGTATACTGTATCTGTATTGATGTACTGTATGTTGACAGGGCACTGATGCAATGTCCCTCACTATGGTCACACAGTGCATCAAATATATCTGACAAATAGTTTTCTCTCATGGGCCTCGCTCACCAACCAGAAATAATACATTGCTGGTATCCCGCTTTGTAAACCACCGTCTGTCTCCCAGTGGTCTTGCCAATGGTCTATGACCTGGAACTAAACTGTCATTGAATTAAACCAGGGTCAAGGAGGCTTATTAATGCATAATGCATGAATACATTAGTCAATTATAAGCAACAATAGTTAATAAATTGACTAAAATATAATTCATTATAATTAAATGTGATGGTCTTGGACCGTCTCCATAGGTGACCCTCTCACCCTTTCAAATGTACAAGACATATGCACACACAATATTCATAGAAATAAACTGTGTATTATTTAATTGGCTTTCCCACTTTTATAGTATATAGAAGAATTTACAGCTGTGTTGATGATAAGGTGTAAGAGTGCTTCTGCAGAATTTCAGTTGTGAGCCCATGCCATACAATGTTGACGTTGTTTGGATCTTCTTCCACATAAAATCCTCTTTGGATGTAGCAAATGACTTCATATTTCTAGACAGCAAGTAGAGAAAATAAAGACTCAGCGTTTGAAAAGTAACCAGCTCTGAGTTTTTTCTACATGGCTGTCTTAAAGAGTAATTCCTCCTGTAGAGAAAAGAAGGAGAGCATGGAGAGTCAGAACATAAGAGAAAGAAATGACAGCACACCCTTAACAAATGTATTCTCCTCTTGGTGAGAAAATGGATTTAATTCACAGTATGTCTTTCAAAGTCATTCCGCTTACAGTACATATACGGAACCAGCGCATTAAATAAAAAACGTCAAGGGTTGGAGGCTTGGTTTGGTTTGTTGTTGAGAAAAAGAGTATTGATTATTTTTATGGTAACCAGTGCATTTTTTTTTATCGGCAAAGCCTTATTAAAGTGTTGAACAGGAAGGATGAATTTACACTGAAGCAGTAATGGATGGTAATAAAATGAGCTTGATATTTTATGAGGACAGGAACACTGACCACCTCTCCTCTCTCCCAGACCATAACAGTCTCAGGGAGATGATTCTCTCTAATTCAGAGGTGTTTCTCTAGACAAAGACTGAGAGATTAAGGGATAAAATGGTCCTCTAAAATTCCCTCCCTGTATATTTAAGCACCTGCAATCAGCTGAAATGTGTGGTTTTCCTGAGCATTTGTCTTGGATCCTTGAAATAGCTGCAGTCCTTGCTCAGATGTATCTACTGTTGTCAAGAGTGGGGGCTGAAGCGAGCACAAGATAAATGGCATAGAACTGGGAGAGTCACTTACATCTGTCGCTATCTACAGCTATCTCTCTGGTCAAAAGCCCTCTTCCTTTTTAGCCCGGCTCTAGCGAGCTGAGCACAAAGGAAATAAAGAGCAGCACAGGTACAACGTAATATTAAACCAAGCCTCCCAACGCTCACATGGAAAATGCAACACAGCATGCATAATTGCATTCATACATAACCCAATAATTTGGGCATTTAGAAGTAGCCGTGAAATTACCAGGATGAATATTGCAGGGAAACCACAAGCACAGCATCAGAGCAAGTGGCCCTTTAGTAAATGTACAGTAAATATACAGTAATATACAGTGAAAATATAGTCTTTGTTTGTAGGATCCCTTACACAACAGCCTTGTATAACTGGGAATTCTCAATGAAAGAAAACCCAAGAGATTTACAAGCGTTGAAAACAACTGAGTGGAATTGGACAGGATGGCCTGTACAGTCATTTGGTCAGTAAACATTTTCAGAGATAGGGAAGGGAGAGACAAATAAAGAGAGATGGAGGAGAGAGGCCAAGTAGGCAAACTGCACTTTTCCTCTGTTTTTTATCCAGAGTTCTTGAGTTACAGACAATGTTCACGTCCCTGCTGAGTTTGAGATGGATGTTAGTGTGCGCTACTCTTCGATTTCTCTGGGCTTTGCCAAGTCATCCTGGCAGAGGCAGAGTCTTGCATGCGACCATCCCTCAGATCATCCTAGATGGTCAGCCTGGAATCCTCCTCTCTCTCTCTTTCTCTCCCCCCTCCCTCTCTCTCTCTGGAGTGTGGGCGTACAGTTCAGCACTTTCTCTTTTTTCTCTTTCTCTTTTTCTTGGTGACCTTCATGAGGCTCACACGACCTTCCCTTCAGCCAGAGCCGCTCCTTTGCTCACTTCCTTGAGAAGAGGGAAGGGGTGGACAAAAACGTCCTCTGTCAACGAAGATCAGGTTTTAATCATCCCTGTTCTGTAGGGTGTCTGTCCAATAGCTTCCTGGTCAAGGTCACAAAGTCAGTAACAGTATAGCAGCCATGTGAACAGTCATGGTTGGGTCAGCTATGACTGGGAAGGGACAGTACATGGATGTTAGAATGCATTTCACATTAGGGCTGCGTCTGGTCACTGTTATGGGACATGCAGTATTGATGTTTGTCATGGAAGCATCATCCCCATTGAAATGCATTACAGCACACCCACATGTTAACAGACACTGATAACATCTAAGGAAGAGCTCATAGGGGTTTTCTCATGGGATGGATGTGTGTGGCAAACATTGTCATTTTCACTGAACCAAGCCATGGTTAGACAGGGCAGCTATAGGATCCTTCTAACATTCCAGTTCAGCTTTCAGACAGAAAAGGATTGCACCTCACACGTTTCTGGTGTACATGAATCCCACTTTTATTTTTCGACAGAAAAGGGTGTTTTTTTCTGGTTCATTTTGGTTACATTGAAAACCATCCTGTGAAAAAGCGTAGCACCAGAGCAGATACTTATTGCCCATTCTTAGTTTGTTAAAAAGGTCAATTTGTGCTATTTGAGTTGAGATCAATTATGATTGTGGAGAAACATTTTCTTCCCGTATATAATAAAGACTAGCACTTTATTCATTTCCCAGTCATTTGCCAAATAAAAAGGGAGATAGAGAAAAATGTAATATATCCATTTAAATCACAACAAGTTAAAGCAAAAAATAGGGCGGCATTTAGCATAATTCATGCAGGGAATTAGCTTTCATGATGAATAATATTATATATTTATATATTTCTATGTATATATATGTCTATGTACAAGTATGGCACTTAATTACACGAAAGCAAGAAAACACTTTTCACAAATGAAAGCAGTGGGCGCTTTGGTGTATTATAAATTAAGGAAGTCACAGACGTTAGCGTTTGCAGCAAATCCACCAGATACTGTTTTGCAAGTCAGCTATATAGCAATGGAATGATTACATACGTTAAGGTCAGTGGTGCGAACACAGGCAACAAAAATATGAATGATGCTAATGTATTTCAACTAGGTCGATCCATAGTCAAAATGTATTTATATATGTAGGCATATGCCTATATAAATCTGGAGAATATTTCCCCTCGAACATATGGTCAACCGGTGTATTGTGTCGCTTAAATAGATTGGTGTCAACAATCGGTTTAATTTTTTTTTAAACACTGTCACGCATCGGGTTAGGTTTGGCTCCCGGGTGTTCACCTCTTAGTGCAATTTTAATTTACCCTACTCTCTTCAAGTACAGTAGATCAGCCCACAAAGAGTAAATGCGTGAACACGTCGACATGATCTCTATTTAGCGCTTTACATAGTATAAACGTTACTAAAAAGTTGCATCAGTGCAATGTAATAAATAAATGAACAAACGTGTAATCCACGCTTGCCATTGGAGTCCTTAAAAGATAAACAAATAAAAAATCGGCCCACGCTTTTAAGTCATGAAACGGATGTGGCGTTGGGAGCTGTCATCATCCAGTGTTCATCTTGGTTCAATCTTTACACATCGCACATTGTCCCATCGGGAACTCTCTCCATGTGCTACACATAAGCAGAGTCACTGGATTGAGTGCGACCGAAATTAGGCACACTCATTCTAGGCAAGTCCTTATTTCTGATTTCATAAATGGACTTCCGCCTCGCCTGAACTCCTCGCA
The DNA here is from genome assembly GCF_901001165.1 of Salmo trutta. Taxonomy (NCBI): domain Eukaryota; kingdom Metazoa; phylum Chordata; class Actinopteri; order Salmoniformes; family Salmonidae; genus Salmo; species Salmo trutta. Next base: position 14,544,372 of record NC_042989.1, on the reverse strand, counting down.
CCGCCGTTTTGATTTTCTTCCACCCCAAATGATTGAGTTCTGCCAGATTCAGCAACACACAAAAGCCACTGACCGCGAACATGAAGACTAGAAACACGGTCTTCTCTGTTGGTCTGGAAACATAACACTCTACATCTTTTATGCAGGGGTAACGATCACACTCGTACACCGATGGGACATTGAATCCGTACAAGAAATATTGACCCACTAAAAACCCTATTTCCAGCGCATTTCTGAAAACCACTTGAATTATGTAAAATCTCGAGATACCCTCTTGCCGACTCTTTTTAGACTTCCCAGTAGTTCTCATGGCTGAATTGGGGATATCTTTGACTTCCAAACAGTCGGGCTCGGCTTCTTTGGTGGAGTTCTCTGTGTTCTGAAGTACTCCATTCACAATGGTGTTTTTAATCTTTTTGCTGTCATCTCGTTTCATTGAATCTTGATCCTTATCCAGGGTCAGAAAGACGGTGGAGTACCGTCGCTCCTTCTGTTTCGCCGACTGATGCACCGAGTATGTGATAAAACAAAGACTCGGGGTGCAAACCATTATGATCTGGAAAACCCAAAATCTAATGTGTGAAATTGGGAATGCCTTGTCGTAGCAAGCCTGGTTGCAGCCCGGTTGTAAGGTATTACAAACAAACATGGTTTGCTCGTCATCATAGACTGTCTCTCCAACTATTGCTACGATTAGAATCCGGAAGATCACCACCACAGTTAGTAGGATCCTAAAAACAAACAAACAAACAAACAATGTATGAGTATAGAGTCAGTAAATGATGTTCATTTTGTGAAAATGGCTGGAGATTGAGTCCAGTGTCTCTAAACAGGCGCGTGTTTGGGAGCTGTCCAGTGCTGAAACGAACGCTCTTTGCTGGGATATACGCTCTGCTCGCTCTTAGCACGGGGCTTGGTTCGGATGTTATGTGTATTATGCTTTTATAATGTCAGTGCGCCATTGTTATATATTTCTGTGTACTCTGAATTATTTACTCATTGATAATCATCTGTATTGTGTTTGGAAATGTTTTGCAAGCGTTTGTTTGGTAAAGTGAGCGTAACAGGCAATAGCGCCCAGTCTCTGCTTCTCAGTTAGTGCATGGCACAGCCACCTATCTAGCCCCAACAACAGCCATTAAAACATGCATATCTAGTTATTGCAAATCCAGTTGACATTTTGCTCTTACCTTCCTATCATAGTAGAGTGCTGCTGGACAGCAGCCTCCAGGAGCCTCTCTAGTATGGTCCATTCCCCCATTGTTGTTCATCCGGAGGAGGCGAGAGCCCACGGCACTCTGTACGAACTCCTGCCGAATATGTGGAAAATATTTCCCCGGGTTTTTGGTCGTTATCACTCTCCAGAGGCTCCGAGGTTATCTGGCAAATGCATTGATCACAACCCCGCAGCTGTCCCGCCCTCCTCTCTCCAGCGCTGTGCAATATTGGTCTGTGCTTCTGCCCAAGCGCTGGTACGACGCTGCCACACTTTCTCGTTGTCTTGTGGAGCTGAAGGGCTGATTACTATAAGCCCTCCTATTTTCGATCTTCAGATCAGGTTGATGGGTCGCGCACTGTCTGGATGGAGGGTGGTTGGATTTAATGTCTTGCCAGCATTAATCCGCCTTTAAGTAGTCCCCTCCCTACGTCACGCGCAGACAGGTTGGTGGAGCGCCGCCAAAATACCAGGATTTCTCATTTTCAATATTCGACGAATGGAATCCAGGGACAGCGCGCAAGATTAATCTGTGATAACATGATTGGTGATAACCTCAATGCACCTTGTGTGTTTCTAGTTTATAACACATCAAAATTACTGAGCCAGATCGAACTGTGTCCGGTTGCGCGCACTCAGTGTGACAGAGGTAGAGTTGTGAATGCGCCGTGACCTAAAACCGCAGGTCAAGACATGGCGCCCAGATATTCGGAGCCACTTTTAAAGCAGATAGGCCTACCTGTTGCTTTTTTTACTGTAATCGTGACAGTCTCCGTGCTCCTAGTAACCCAGTGGGCATAAAACGTGATAAAGACGTCTTTTACTGGTTGAAATCTGGTCGGACTTCTTATAACCAGATCACAATCAGAAATCATTAAAAAATATGTCGTTTTTTGGTTGATATCTGTTTTTTGGTTGAAATTGAACTACTAACCAGTTATCTAAATGCTACTCAATTAATAGACACCAATCTATATAAACATTTGCGTAGTGTTTGTGGGCCATGCAGCCATTGCATATAAGACACTAGAACCATTACAATTATACAACATTTGGGTAATGTTCTTTTTCAGCAGGGTTTGCATGATTCAGATTTGCATACTTGGCAAACAACAGCTGGCAGCACTCACCAAAGCGGGTTATGGTCTCGTTGGCATACTGTACTCAGTCAACACTCTGGGCTTGGGCCTATTCTGTTTGAGATTCTGGAGACTCAGCATGGACTTGGACTCGGGGGGATTCATATTTTCCAGAGCCTTGCAGAATCATATTACTATGGGCTACGACTAATGGTACTCGGTCCGAGTCCTCTTCAGTTTATCCACCCTAACTTTTTCAGGATTAGGGCAAGGTTTTTATTCTGCAGGTGATGAAATATAATTTTTTTTTTAAACTAGGAATTGTGATATGTCACCTCCAATTCATAGAATTTGCTAGGTCATTAAAAGCTGAAATTGAAATGATGGTTATTTAATGAATGTCTGGTGTGTGCTATGTGTGTTGGTTTCTAATACTACTATTTTGTTGATGTTAATTGCACTGTTCATTGTGTTGCACATTTTCTTCTGTTCCACTGAATGCAATGTTAATGTTCTATTATGACTAACTACATTTCTTTTCAGAATTTAACAAATAAAACGTAAGTCTATTTTATTTCAATATCCTACTACAATCCACTAAGATTTACAAAAATTATTGCACCTGAATTTGACCCTTTTAATGTATTTTATTTACCCTGAGAAAATTACATTTATATATTTTCCGTTAAAGCTTTTAAGTAATTAACATAATGCCTGCAGTTATTTTATTACAATTTCATTAGCTAAATAAGGAGGTAGGCATAACAGTTCCAGCTAAAACTTGGATTGGAATCTGTGCTTCAAGCAGCAATAGATCTCTGCGTGCAGGCACTGCTTGCATATGGCACATTGGGACAAAGAGCCCGCTAGGCTACACAACAACAGTGCTGGGGAACAACAAAAAAGATTTGACTGTTAAGTGGTAGTCCCTGTTCTCCTGCATTCTTGTTTTATTTTCATAAGTAAAGCAGCGGTTTGTTGGGGAGAAGAATGTCAAGGAAAGCTTTGCTAGCTAGCTAATGTTAATGTTAGCTCTCTGGCTAATCTTCCATTGTCATGGTAAGTTTACATTTTGATATAATTTTAGTTAATGACAATACATGTGTGTATGTGTGTTCTCTCTGTCTTGCTCTGTGTGTGTGTGAGAGAGAGAGACATTATGAGCTAGCCTAATTCTTGAAACTTGTACCCCCCCCCCCCATATGAATATGAAGTTTTTCATCATTCATCAGGGATCCTTGTATTGTGTGTATTTGGGATTTGGCCATATGATACATTTAGCTTATCCCTGCTCCCCCTCACGCATTCTAACTTTACAACTCTCAACTGCCTTTTTCAATTCTTGATTCTCTTTTTTGCAGGAATCTTCTCGCTTGGATGGCAGGATGGAGGAGGGAACAAAGGGAAGGAGTACAGAAGTTATCCAGCTGGCTGACTAAGAAATGTAAATAGCCTATGTTTTGCTGTTGATCTCTCTATCTCTCTCCGTATGTCTGCCTGACTGCCAGATTGCTGAGGGGCAACATAGTCAATGTACTTGCTAGGCTAAGTCTAACTTAGTGAAGACCTTAGGTAATGGTCAATGATGATTCGTCTCAGTCTTTAGAGTACTGGAAACATGTAAATGTCCTGATGCTTGGCCACCCACTCAGTTACCAGTGACCTATTCTGCCACATCCCAGGGAAAGGAAAGCGATAAACCACGACTCCTAAAATCCATAGTCAAGTTTTATCAGTAAAATGTTAATTTTTACTGTTTCATACTCTGATCTTCAATGTGTTTTGATTCCTACTAGCCAGCTTTGTAAGAGCTAGGTTTGTACTAGTTATGCAGATGATCATTCAAGTTTTTTCTCTGTATCAGGTCTCACTGAGACTGGATTCCCCAAGAGACATGCTATTCAGCTGCCCATAATGGCTGATCATACACTCTTAGAAAAAAAGGTGCTATCTAGAACGTAAACCGGTTCATTGGCTGTCCCCATAGGAGAACCCTTTGAAGAACCCTTTTTGATTCCAGGTTAAACTTTCTACAGAGGGTTCTATATGAAACCAAAAAGAGTTCTCTTATGGGGACAGCCGAAAGAACCGCTTTGGAACCCTTTTTACTAAGAGTGTAGTGTAAGTAGATCCAATTAAAATAGCACTGCTTCTAATAATATAAAGTAAGTTTGTAAAGCAAATAATACCCTATTTTAACTCGCCTTTTTGTAGGTGCAAAACCCTTGTGTCCTGATTCAACAGACACCTCCCTTGGTGAGTCATGTAAAGTTTCTCCCACTTCTCTCTTGCTCATTCTCCCTGTCACTCAATCAAACTCACACATGTGCTCAGGTGCAGCCGATGAACCCCTATAGGTTGCAGAGAAGAGGAAGAGATTTGCCATTTCCATTTCTAATGTTTGTTGCAGGAATTACATTTTTTTCCTTCTTTTTAATGCCTCTTTACACATAATTACATTTTTGCATTTACCTTTCTTGGGGGAATCTTTGTCCCGAACAATGTCCTTCGGATTATAGAGCTGTGTGTTTATACAAAACTTTGGAATATTACAACATGAATTAGGATTAAGCAAAACTTTACCATTTTGAGATGAGTTAAAAATGGTCATTATCCAACTACTGTCTAATTTAATATCCTCTTAAAATGTTTCAAATTGATGACCAATTAATTATTGTCCCACTTCTGTACTACCGTGTCCTGCATATTCACATTATGCCAATCGTTAATTTATTTTCTTCTCTTTTTATGCTTACGGTCCTGAAAAGCCAGAAAACTCAGGAGGTTGATGTGTTGCGGGCCCTCCAGAAAGTCCTAAAATATGCTCCTGACCCCTGTGTTGGAGGAGGACACAAAGTACAGTACCAGTCAAAAGTTTTAGAACACCTACTCATTCAAGGGTTTTTCTTTATTTTTACTATTTTCAACATTGTAGAATAATAGTGAGACATCAAAACTATGAAATAACACATGGAATCATGTAGTAACCAAAAAAGTGTTAAACAAATCAAAATATATTTTATATTTGAGATTCTTCAAAGTAGTTACCCTTTGCCTTGATGAGAGCTTTGCACACTCTTGGCATTCTCTCAACCAGCTTCATGAGGTAGTCACCTGGAATGCATTTCAATTAACAGGTGTGCCTTGTTAAAAGTTCATTTGTGGAATTTCTTTCCTTTTTAATGCGTTTGAGCCAATCAGTTGTGTTGTGACAAGAAGGTAGTGGTGGTATACAGAAGATAGCCCTATTTGGTAAAAGACCAAGTCCATATTATGGCAAGAACAGCTCAAATAAACAAAGAGAAACGACAGTCCATCATTACTTTAAGACATGAAGGTCAGTCAATCCGGAAAATGTCAAGAACTTTGAAAGCTGAGTTCACAAAGTTTCTTCAGGAATATCCTTTTTTAAAATGTTTGTTGTTGTAATCCGCTGATTCTCTTCACTGCAGATGTGACCCATCACACCACTCTTCTTAATCATTAATACAATAAAATAATCTGACTTTATATAAACTGTGTCCCAGTCTTTCTATATATGTAATATCTGTGGGTGAATTATGAAACAATGACTGTTTGCAGATGTGCAACAATTGTGATGTAGATTTGTTTTTGCCATTGCTTGATCTATTTTAAATGTAAGAATATGTTGCAGATTTAAACTTGAATTGGTGACTATGGAAACAAATCGAAATGTAATGAACCATATTTTTAATATCCAACTTTATCCTCGGCAATACTTTTTACAGTAGGTAATAAACTGGAGTCAGGTGGTCATTTCCAGGTTATGATGAGGTCTTAACTATGACCAGTAGGCTACATAATATAGTGCTCAGAATTATGATCAGCTTGTCAGATAGAGGTCACAATTATGACCAACTGGTCGTACGATGTTCAGAAAAATACGTAATATTCTGGTCAGTAAAAAGACGTATGAAAAAAATGTAATTTTTGAACCTCTTTGCGACCAGAATAAGACGTCATGACCTTTCAACCAGGTTTTGCCCACTGGGAAAGCTATTGTTTCCATCACAGGGCAAAGATATTGCTGTGGATACACTGTGACTAAGTGAAAGTGCCATCCGTGTTGCTAATAGCTTTATGAGGTTGCCTGCCTGTGTGTGGGGATTTAAAAAAGGCATCAAAACAGGCCTGTTTTGCCCTTAGATATGATCAATTCAACTACAGAGCAGGGAGCGTGTACACATGACTTAACATTAGGCTATTTTTAGATGCAACCACACAAATATTTGTCAGTGATATCTCAGATTATTTCAAAGAAGTGGTAGGCCTAATAATAATAACAATTTTAAATTGAGTAGCCTTTATTGTATATTCACATAAATATTTGAAAATATAAAATACAAATAATAATCTTATTTCCCCCCAAATGTCATGCATTACAATGCAGGATAGGCCTATGCCTAATAAGTGAATTGTTTAATGAGGCAACTAAAATGCCTCAAAAATGCTCTGTAAAATATTTTGATTTTTGACGCTTGCTGTGGAAGAGAACTGATATTTACACAGAATGTACCTTTGCAGATAGAATCCATTGCCTGATCTAAGGTGCATGGATTAGAGTGAGCGATCATGTGACTGTTTTTATTCAATGAACAGGCATGTTTAATGGATCATCAGATGCCTTAGCTCTCCCTGCTGTAATCTTTCATAACCTTCCAATGAATCATCACGTGATGTGATAGACGAGAAGGCGCGTGTGTGTGTGTGTGTAAGAGAGGGAGAGGGGAGGGGGGGAAGCTCAGCACATGATCTTGAATAATAGAGACATAGGTGGCTTTGAGGTCATCAGGAATGCAAACACTGCATACCAATACACAAGTCACAACGCCCATGAAACACAAGGCAAAAACACACCAATCCAAGTCCTTCATTTATGCAGTGTCAATTTCTGTCTTTTCTTTGATGCTTTTGATTTGCATGTATGCTCCCCACTGGCTCACCTGTACAGGACAAGGTATTTTACAGTGCCATTCCTGACACCTTTGTCATTGAAGAGTCATATAGGCCTATAGGTTTAAGCTATAAGCGATTGTGATTAAGAAACATGCTCTCCCTACATGATTTATAAGTGACCTCTAAAACATATAGGCTATCCTTATAGGGGATAACTGAAGTGTATCTGTCGCAAGCCATAATGAGACACAAAAAGGTGTGTTGCAAGTCCCGGGTCTCGTTTATTTATAAACCTATACATATCCACATATAAATTGCACTTGAGTGTAAACAAACTGGTCAATGACGACAATACATGAAAGGCTGCCTGGGCCTGAGCCTGGGCCTGAGCCTGGGCCTGAGCCTGGGCCTGAGCCTGAGCCTGGGCCTGAGCCTGGGCCTGGGCCTGGGCCTGGGCCTGGGCCTGAGCCTGGGCCTGAGCCTGGGCTGTAAGTTAAGTTGAGCGCAGACGGAGCAGAGGTAACTGTGGGGCGGAGGAGAAGGTGGAGGAGGGGCCATGGGGATTAGAAGCACTTCCGGTGGACGATGGAGGGGCCGGCCTCGTCATATTCCTGCTTGCTGATCCACATCTGCTGGAAGGTGGAGAGAGAGGCCAGGATGGATCCGCCGATCCACACAGAATACTTCCTCTCAGGGGGAGCGATGATCTACAAACAAGTGATAGTGCCATTGGTTAGTGGCCTAATAGCAAGGTGTTTTATAAAGTGAAAAACAGTTTCTGTTCTTATGTGCATAAAATCTACATAATTGACCATTCTCTCAAATGGGCAAGAAAACAGCTGACTTTGTTACATTTTTGGGTTTAAAAGTTGTGCCCCATAGCACTAAACCGTTTAGGAAATACATTGCAATAGAACATTGAAAATAAAGAACAATCCTAAAACAGCATGTCTAAATCAACATTACCTTAATCTTCATGGTGCTAGGGGCCAAAGCTGTGATCTCCTTCTGCATACGGTCAGCAATTCCAGGGTACATGGTGGTACCACCAGACATAACGTTGTTGGCATACAGGTCCTTACGGATGTCGATGTCACACTTCATGATGCTGTTGTAGGTAGTTTCGTGAATGCCAGCAGATTCCATACCTGTTTACCAAGGACAATGATGTTATCAGTCTTGCCCATCGCTGCAATTCCTCTACGGACTTGGGAGAGGCGTAGGTCGAGAGCCATGTGTCCTCCGAAACACGACCCTGCCAAGCCGCACTGCTTCTTTACACACTGCTCGCTTAACCCGGAAGCCAGCTGCACCAATGTGCCAGAGGAAACACCGTCCAGCTGGCAACCAAAGTCAGCTTGCAGGCGCCAGGTCCGCCACAAGGAGTCACTAGAGTGTGATGGGACAAGGAAATCTCAGCCAGCCAAATCCTCCCCTAACCCAAACAACGCTGGGTCAATTGTGCGCCGCCTCATGGGTCTCCCGGTCACGGCCGGCTGTGACACAGCCTGGGATTGAACCCGGGTCTGTAGTGATGCCTCAATGATGTTATCTTTCCATCTGAGCCAGCTCTCTCTGGAGAAATAGGCTACACTTGTTATGACCTTCAACTGTGAAAATACAGTAGTTGGGCAGTTGACCTCTAGAGCGTTGGCTGTGAACAGGTACTGAAATGGACAGCTCCTCAGCACCAGCTGCAAGCTCTTGTTATGGTAGGTATTTCAACAAGCATTCACAGCTCATGCTTCACATGCTGGGGTTGTATTTCAAAAGCAGCATCAATAAGTTAGTCAGCTAAACCAGAAAACGTTATATTAACACAGAAAGACCTTTGATTTAAATATAATACAGATATGAATGAAAGCTCAAACTGAATATGGGTTTAGTTAAGCCTATCTGGATATCAGGATAATTCATTGATTCTGCTTTGTGAAAATACCCACAGGCATATGCTCTGTTACCCTACGTCACATAGATGACTTAACGAAGTCTAAACTAATCCACAGCAGTCGTATGTGTTACTACACAATGATTATCTCAACTTAAGATAACTGTGTGCAATATATCAACGGCTGGGGAGAACAGTAATACGCACCAATGAAGGAGGGCTGGAAGAGAGTCTCGGGGCAACGGAACCTCTCGTTACCGATGGTGATGACCTGTCCGTCGGGCAGCTCGTAGCTCTTCTCCAGGGAGGAGGAGGAGGCAGCGGTGGCCATCTCATTCTCGAAGTCTAGAGCCACGTAGCACAGCTTCTCCTTGATGTCACGAACTATCTCACGCTCGGCTGTTGGGTTTCAAGTGATGCATTTGATTGTTATTGATAAATATATTTGTGGCATATCATTTTACTTTTATGATTTTACAAAAAAATTTACCCCTTTTTCTCCCCAATTTTGTGGTATCCAACTGGTAGTTGCAGTACTGTCTCATCGCTGCAACTCCCGTACGGACTCGGGAGAGGCGAAGGTCGAGAGCCCAACCAAGCCGTACTGCTTCTTGACACAATGCCCACTTAACCCGGAAGCCTGCCGCACCAATGTATCGGAGGAAACCCCATACATCTGGCGACCGTGTCTGCGGGCACTGAGCCCGGCCCACCACAAGGAGTCGCTAGTGTGCGATGCGACAAGGACATCCCTGCCGGCCAAATCCTCCCTAACCTGGACGACACTGGGCCAATTGTGCGCCGCCCCATGGGTCTCCTGGTCGCGGCCGGCTGCGACAGATCCTGTACTCGAACCCAGAATCTCTAGTGGCGCAGACCACTGCACCACTCGGGAGGCCCCAATGGCTTATCATTTTTGCCAAATATCATGCTTTTTGTCATTCCTCATGCGGTTAATATTGCCCATGTGCGTACCAGTAGTTACGAAAGAGTAGCCACGCTCGGTCAGGATCTTCATGAGGTAGTCGGTGAGGTCGCGACCGGCCAGATCCAGACGCATGATGGCATGGGGCAGAGCATAACCCTCATAGATGGGCACGTTGTGGGTCACGCCATCACCAGAGTCAAGGACAATACCTGAAAAAGTGTGGTGATACATGTTAGCATTGAACCTTTCAGGTGGTCATGGCTGAAGACTACTCATCCATCCATCATACCTGTGGTACGTCCAGATGCGTAAAGGGACAGGACGGCCTGGATGGCCACGTACATGGCGGGGACGTTGAAGGTCTCAAACATGATCTGGGTCATCTTCTCCCTGTTGGCTTTGGGGTTGAGGGGAGCCTCTGTCAGCAGGGTGGGGTGCTCCTCAGGGGCCACACGCAACTCATTGTAGAAGGTGTGATGCCAGATCTTCTCCATGTCGTCCCAGTTGGTGATGATGCCGTGCTCAATGGGGTACTTCAGGGTCAGGATGCCCCTCTTGCTCTGGGCCTCGTCACCAACGTAGGAATCTTTCTGACCCATACCGACCATGACGCCCTGAGAAAACGCAAGGATAGGTCTGAATCAATGTGGCGTATGAGTATGATCGCCTATCAAATGGCCTCTGAGTGGAATTTACACATGGCTCTCCAAGGTTCCGACGTGATGTTGTGATTTTACAGACAATAATAACCTAACCACTTTTTATTGACTCTATTTATTTGGTTTTCACACAGCAGCTTTAGGTGAAGTACTCTACCTGGTGACGTGGGCGACCCACGATGGAGGGGAAGACAGCGCGCGGTGCATCATCTCCGGCGAAGCCAGCCTTCACCAGGCCAGAGCCGTTGTCGCACACCAAAGCCGTAGTCTCCTCGTCGTCGCACATTGTGTCAGCTTTGACTGTAACGGTAGAACTATATGGTCATTTTGCACACGATTTTAAGCTTGGCCTATGTGGCACAATCAATGCACCACGCTCCAATCAACTGAGCTATGAATTATGCATCTACGGCAAACTGAAATGAAAGTATTAATACTAGGCTATATATGGGCATTATATTTTAGAACAATGTTTACTGCAGGTTTGTTAGTTGAATCACATCAGTAGAAATAAGGGGTGGATGCAACTATCATATACTGATTTTACATGATTTACTCTTCAGTCAATCCATTTTATAGAGGACCCTAGTTTAGTAAGTATTTATGGTTGTAATTCAGAAGGTTAATGGTTAGTGACTTTTTGTACAAATGCTTCATGCCAACCAATTTTGACTTATTTTTACTTGTTAATGCAGCTCACATTGTGGTAATTTAGTAGCCTACTACTACACCATCATTTGTTACTTGGCACACCATGTCCCCATCTATTATCCATGGTCTGTATACAATAACCACATGTCAAACGCGGGACAATAACACATGGGCATTGAAAAAGAACAATGTATGCAGCCGAAAAACTTAGAATTAGTGTATGGTGAAAAATCTGTATCTTTGACGCAGTTCCAGTTAGGGGATGCCAGTTGGTTAGTTGCGGACGAGAGCATTCCATTCACAAGCTTTCCAGTCGGGTTAGCATTATTGTAGTCCTCCGAGGTCATTCCAAAACACTTGTAATTTCTCACTCTTGACGCAAGAGGAAGAGCTGATGAAACTAGCGCTACTCACCAGATCAGCACCGTGCGCTAGACCTTGAGGGTAAAACCAGGGGCAAGGAGCTGTGAGGACGCGCCAATTTATACTCTGACAGCGTGCGCTACCTTCTCCTTATTTGGTAGCCCTCGCACCATTGACAAGCGGGTGCCCATTAATGGAACGGTGAGGAGAGGGGAGTCCCGCGCGCGGCATCTTTGCCCGACGCCCATGTAGGGAGGAAGATGAGGGCAGCTAGACAATGCGGGTCAGCCGGACAATAGGCTACAGCAGAGGAGGCTAGTGAGATGAGCTATAGGAGGACAGGCTAATTGTAAAGGCTGGAATGGAATTAATCGAACAGTATCAAACATATGGAAACCACATGTTTGACTCTGTTCCAGGCAGTCCATTCCAGCCATTACAATGAGCCTGACCTCCTATAGCTCCTCCCACCAGCCTCCACTGGGCTACTCACAACTCTGTTTCCAACAGATGTCAAATACCAGGTTAGAATACAAGGACTGACATAAACAGCCTGTCAATTGAAGACTGTGAAGTCATTGATTCCTTATTGTTAAAATGACATCTTAGTTGACATCTTGATGCTGCAAGTTCCCAGAACATTGTTCTATTGATCCTATTCTGTGGGAAATTAAGCAGATTCTAGCATTGGTTGATTGATTATAATGATAACACGTTTAATTCCATGTGGTACATGGATAGGCTACTAGTTCGATTGCACATGGAATTTACAGAGGCACATGGAAAAGGCCAAGAAGCTTGTTATAGGTTACAGTAGTAACCCAGACAATAGACATTAAGATGGGATGAAACAGCAGGCAGCATATGGGGAGACCACTTGTGCCACACAGCTGGCTCCAGCAGCTGTTTTCCATGATTAAGAATAGAAATTCCAAACCCCACCATTCTGGATTCTCTTTAAGCAGAGGGAGAGGTCAGTCATTGAGGCAGTGTGAAGCACCAGCACGAAATTGAAGTTGTGAAATATATGATTCAGTTGAACCTGTTTTCATTGTATAGGCCTACATGGCCTGTCTAATTCATGTCTGTTTCCAAGAAGAAATTGATATTTCAATTGTGGAACTCATACATTTGGGTGATTGGATTTGCATAAATCAATAACCATAACGCATTATTTATTGTTATTGAGTAAATCATTTTCTACAATAGGCATTTTGATTATTATTGATAGCTGTGATATAATGGCTATATGCCAACATGAACTATATCATTTGCATAATTCTGTACTCATTCCGTCTGCAATTTCAATAATGTATTTATATGTAATGGTAGCAAATAAGTTTGGGATGCCTTTGAATTGACAAATTCAAATTCCACATCAGAATAGAAGAAATACGCGTTCCTTTCATGACTACCAGTTTGTGTGTGTTGAACTATTTCATATTTTGTTAAAAGGACAAGACATTACAGATTTCAGATGACACTGCCTGTGCTCTTGAAACAGAGAAAGAACAAGTTGGTCTAAAATAACACTGGCTGAGAGCATTGGAGGGGTCAACCACAAGGAAGAAACACAAAAAGGGCACAACGAGCCATGAATCATATGCTGCTGTCACCCGACCCCAAGCCATAGTCCTCATGTTGTTACTCGTTGTTTTTACATTACATAATGAACGCTAGCCTCGGCCTGCTTTCCTCATCATTCTGCCCCTGTTTTCAAACATTGTTGTCTTGCTATGAACATACGTACCCCTGTTCAGTTTGGCTAAACTGAATTATTATCCTCGTCTGAAAATCCTTTCTGAGTGGAGAAGGGTACGATAGCGCACAACATGTCGGGAGGCAGTGCCAGAGTGAGGGGAAGAGACACGTTGGAAGCTGCTCAAATATTCACATACTGAGATTTCCACATTAGCAGTAGTCATTGAGGCTAAATAAACATGACACTATCATATTTCCTGTGCCACCTCAATCACACACCCTGAAGGAGAAACAAGTTTTTTTGGGGGACTGAAACCACAATCATAGGGGCCAAACTGTCGAGCAAAAGTGAGTCGATTTGATTTCCATTGGGAATGACTAATAATAATAAACAAATGTAAAGGCCCCAATTCACACCCCCGAAGGACATCTTTTGCGTAATGCTTTATATGTCCTTTCACAATAGATTGAGCAAGATTGGTTCCATAAGATGCAACTCACTGTGTTTCAGTTTTTAACAGTTAATCAGAACTGGTTCAATACATATACTATGAAAGCATTTAGTCCTTTCCCACACAACTCTGAACTGAGGACCAACGGGATTGTCTTGGACATGTTTTTGCTTCAGGCCTTCTAACCTGGAGAAGGTACTGGTGCACCATGGCATTAGAGCTGCTATGAACAACACACACCGGATGATTCCAACACATTTTCACATGTGGAAATGAAATCAATGAACGGGTTTAAAAGCACAGATAAGCGGAGCACTGAACAGAGTAAGTAACTGATGAGCATTTGTTACCAAGGTAATATTTGAATAAAATGAATAAATAATGTTTTGATGTTATGTTCTTGGATAGATAGAAAGATAAACAGATCCTCACCCCAAGTGCAGTCCACCAAAACAAACCTATTTATTAAATATGAAAGAACTGGCATGCCTACAACAGCATCCATATTCATCAAGTAAGAGAAAAGCAGGTTGACAAGGAAAAGCTAATCGGGAATAAGACCAAGAATGTATTGTATAATTCTGAACTAATTTCCAGAAAGCGTGTTCAAAGCTCACAGCTTGTCGTGCTTCATACTTTGTAAACATGCACCATCTTTAATTAAAGCTATAGTTTACATACAGTTAATGCTTACATAATGTATGTTCTGCACGTATTATAATTAATCAATGAGGCCCGAGGAGGTGTGGTATATGGCTAATATACGACGGCTAAGGGCTGTTCTTATGCACAACGCAACACGGAGTGCATGGATACATCCCTTAGTGGTGGTATATTGGCCATATACCACAAACCACCAAGGTGCCTTATTGCTATTATAAACTGGTTACCAAAGTAATTAGAAAAAATAAATAAAAAATGGTCATACCCGTGGTACACGGTCTGAAACACCACAGCTTTCAGCCAATCAATATTCAGGGCTCAAACCTCCGGTTATACAGTTGAAGTCGGAAGTTTACATACACTTAGGTTGGAATCATTAAAACTTGTTTTTCAAACACTCCCCAAATGTCTTGTTAACAAACTATAGTTTTGACAAGTCGATTAGGACATTACTTTGTGCATGATATAAATCATTTTTCCAACAATTGTTTACAGACAGATTATTTCACTTATAATCACTATCACAATTCCAGTGGGTCAGAAGTTTACATACAGCAAGTTGACTGTGCCTTTAACCAGCTTGGTAAATTCCAGAGAATTATGTCATGGCTTTAGAAGCTTCTGATAGGCTAATTGACATCATTTGAGTCAATTGTAGGTGTACCTGTGGATGTATTTCGAGGTCTACCTTCAAACTCAGTGCCTCTTTGCTTGACATCATGGGAAAATCCCAAAAAATCTGCCAAAACCTCAGAAAAGAAATTGGAGACCTCCACAAGTCTGGTTAATCCTTGGGAACAATTTCCAAATACCTGAAGGTACCACGTTCATCTGTACAAACAATAGTACGCAAGTATAAACACCATGTGACAACGCAGCCGCCATACCGCTCAGGAAGGAGACGCGTTCTGTCTCCTAGAGATGAACGTACTTTGGTGCAAAAAGTGCCAATAAATCCCAGAACAACAGCAAAGGACCTTGTGAAGATGCTGGAGGAAACAGGTACGGTTCCTATATCGGCATAACCCGAAAGGGCGCTCAGCAAGGAAGAAGCCACTGCTCCAAAACTGCCATAAAAAAGACAGACTACGGTTTGCAACTGCACATGGGGATAAAGATCATACTTTTTGTAGAAATGTCCTCTGGTCTGATGAAACAAAAATAGAACTGTTTGGCCATAATGACCATCGTTATGTTTGGAGGAAAAAGGGGGAAGCTTACAATCCGAAGAACACCATCCCAACCGTGAAGCACGGGGGTGGCAGCATCATATTGTGGGGGTGCTTTGCTGCAAAAAGGACTGGTGCACTTCACAAAATAGATGGCATCATGAGGTAGGAAAATTATGTGGATATATTGAAGCAACATCTCAAGACATCAGTCAGGAAGTTAAAGCTTGGTCGCAAATGGGTCTTCCAAATGGACATTGACCCCAAGCATACTTCCAAAGTTGTGGCAAAATGGCTTAAGGACAACAAAGTCAAGGTATTGGAGTGGCCATCACAAAGCCCTGACCTCAATGCTATAGAAAATTTGTGGGCAGAACTGAAAAACCATGTGCAAGCAAGGAGGCCTATAAACCTGACTCAGTTACACCAGCTCTGTCAGGAGGAATGGGCAAAAATTCACCCAACTTATTGTTGGAAGCTTGTGGAAGGCTACCGGAAACATTTGACCCAAGTTAAACAATTGAAAGGCAATGCTACCAAATACTAATTGAGTGTATGTAAACTTCTGACCCACTGGGAATGTGATGAAAGAAATAAAAGCTGAAATAAATCATTCCTTCTACTATTATTCTGACATATTACATTCTTAAAATAAAGTGGTGATCCTAACTGACCTAAGACAGGGAATGTTTACTAGGATTAAATGTCAGGAATTGTGAAAAACTGAGTTTAAATGTATTTGGCTAAGGTGTATGTAAACTTCCGACTTCAACTGTATAATTCATCAATAAGGCCCGAGGAGGTGTGGTATATGGCTAATATACCACGGCTTAGGGCTATTCTTATGCATGACACAATGGGTTTGTGGTATATGGCCAATATACCACGGCTAAGGGCTGTATCCAGGCATTCCGTATTGTGTCGTGCATAAGAGCCCTTAGCTGTGGTATAAGGCCCCCCTCATGCCTTAATGCTTAATTATTACACATTAATAACACACAGGTTCATAAGATACATTACTCCAGTATAAAGACAACCATCAGCACAAGCAAACCCCATTTGTGATGAGTTTGTGAGCTCCTGTTGGTGCACTGCACAGACACAGGTTAGCATACCACACTCTCCTCTCCCTTTGAGAGGTGGCCAACTTTGACATTCCCTGAGTTAACAGTACAGGAGTATCCCTGTATTTTTTTGTGTGTGAGAGGGTGAAATTACAAAGCAGTATGGGGTTAATTGGATGCTGAGCCACATATATCCTTTCTCTGAGCCACCCAGGTTTCTTCCCAGCGAGGCACGCCGGTCTTTTTCCATCTCCAATCTCACACCCCCCAAAAATATTCACCAGCCCAGCCGAATCTCTTCCCTCTCTCTCCTTTATCTTTCTCTCAGCTTCTCTCTCTTTCTCGCTCTTCCTCCCTCCTTTTTCTCTTCCATCTCCCCTCAGTCTTCCCCTTCCCTATCTTTCTCTCTCCTTTGCTCTCTACCCCGCCTCCTTCTCTCTCGCTTCCTCTCACATGCAGCCTCTCAGCACGACGCTGTCAGCTTGGCTTCCATGCCTAGGCTGCTCCAGCCAACCAAGCCTCATCCCCTGCCAAGACTTCTGGGAGATGGAAAAAAGACAAACTTAAAATCAGGCAGTTTTTGGCAAGTTGTTTTCTGCCCCCAGGACTTTTGGGAGAAAAAAAATCTACCTAACTAGGTCTCATATGGCACTCGCATAAATATTTCACTAAGATTTTGGGAAGCATACATCTTATTTCAAAGGAATTTTTGCAAAGATTAGAACTCCCCATATAAAAAGCATTAGAGAATTATTGTCACAATGTGTATCAGTCAAAAGTGAGAGCGAGAAAATGAGTTTAAATAGTGCTTTGGAAAAAAGACAAATCTTTCATGAATTACATTTGAATAGTTTAATCTACAAATGCATATAGCTCCCCTGGTTTTGGTAATGGCAAAGGCTACACTCAGCAGGAGTGTTTTGGATACATCCTAATAGGGATTTTAAAGTATAACCTGGGCTATTTTTTTGAAATTGATGCATTGTGTCAATCAAAACAAGATGGGGAAGAATTTTAAGGAGACAAAAACTATAAAGGTACTTCATCTATAATAGAGGAATTTACCAATAATTTGTATTACTCATGCCAGCATAACCCACTGTTTCAATTGGACTTTCATAGCTCTGCAATTCATTTAAATGCATCATCCTTCAGTGTGCATTTACTCTTGCTTTTATTCTTGAAGGGGGAATTGTCCATGATGAATGGTTTAAGCATGACGCAGGTTTCGCAAAAGTGAACTTCCTGATAGATGTGCTTGAAAAGTTGGAATGTTCCACTCTCTTTCTCCACTCTGACCTTGTGTTCTCTGTGCATTTCCTTTGAACTGGAGCTATTTTTCAAGTTTCGTCTCTTTCATGTCCCAATTGCATGAGAGCACGAAGAGATGAAAGGATGGCATCTCTGGTGGACCTTTCAATTGCTTGCTGAACTATGGTGCCGGAGTGGGCTTTTTAAACAAAAGTCAAGGTGATGCTGACTTTCACTGAGAGAAGGAACTTCGTCTGTGCTATGAGGAAAGATCCAAATCACATAGTTTGAGAAAAAAATAAAGCTCATTGAAAGGTGACATAAGGTAATCCTTTCTGAGAATTTGAATTCGCCAATAGGCAATTAAAAATGGCAACCTATCATAGTTTAGAGAGGTAATGCTTATTCTTACATGTTATCCCCAGTTACTGAATTCTGCAATTTCTGCATTTCACGTCGAAGGGTCGAAGTTGAACATTTATGATTGCTGATAGACCCATAAATCTCAGCACTTTATTGAGGGAGAGCCTAGAGTATCTGACATTCACAGTGCATCAAAATATGTTACAGGACTTCATCCAGATTTCCATCTGTTCTCATCATCTAACAAGTTCACACCAAAACCTTCCCAATAAGCAAAGAAACGCTGATGAGTTGGCACTATCCTTATTTGGCATACATTTCCAATTACTGCATATGGCCATCTCTACATTATCTTCTCATGTACACTGAGCACACAAAACATTAACACCTGCACTTTCCATGAACTAGACTGACCAGGTGAAAGCTATGATCCCTTATTGATGCCACTTGTTAAATCACCTTCAATTAGTGTAGATGAAGGGGAGGAGACAGGTTAGAGGATGATTTATAAGCCGTGAGACAAGGCTTAGTGTATAGTCAAACAGAGAGAACTGAAACTTCATTTTAAAGTTTGTAGTTAACCCTAAGGTAAGAGAAGTGGACCAGTAGTTGGAATTCCACAATGTACTACCTCATTTCGAGGTGGAGAAATAGAGAGCTTGTAAACTTGAAAAGTGCAATTTAAATCTTCCACTTCAGTCTGAAAATGTTTCTGAGGATTGACAATGCAGAGATATTCCTATGTAAAATATTAGAGACAGGCAGACATTTTATTTTCTGTCTAATGACAATTCGATCAATAAACACTATGCAAGTTCAAAATAATTGTATGACTTTTAGTTTAAATCCATAACTGCTCTACTGCTAAAGTTAAGCTTTAGAACATTCTTATCTGCACTGTGCAGGATGTCATCATGAATTAAAATCAGCAAATTCAGGCTATTAATACAAAGTATCTGTATTTCAAGTTGTAGAATAGACAAACCCCCCCAAAAATATCCACTGTTAATAGCACTTTTATAGAGCGAGCATAATCATTTTGTTAAAAGTTTGGTAAGTGAAGTTTTCCTTGTGTTTTGGCTTTGAACTTATATTAACACCTCAATAACGTGACAAGACGAACAATAACACAATGGCCTTTGGCATGAACAGTAACAGACTCTTCCTCTGTCTGTTTCCACGGTGACAGGACCAAAACCAGCAGTCAGGACCAGGACCGGTCTCAGCACACTGCCTTGCCGTGTTTCATGTTCTGGGCACAGGTCCGACCCAGGTTGGCCCCCTCCAGGAGCAGGTCTGACAGGCGGTCCAGGCCCACACAGGTGGTCAGGGGGGTGATGAGGCCATAGAGCCCCCCGAGTAAGATACTGAGGGGCCAGCCTATGATCAGTAAAATCACCAGCCACACAATGCTCCAGAAACACGACCCGCAACTGGCCATCCTAGTCTGGGACAAAGAGAAGAGGAGAAGGGGAAAAAGATTTACATTTTTCATTCCGTTAGCAAATCAATCATGAATACAAACAATAGGCAACCTGCATCACACAAAGATGGAATTTGCAGAGTTGACAGAAATAAGAAATTGTTAGCCAAACTTGTCTATTGTATTGATTTCTCATAAAAAAAGAATAGGTAAACAGTAATGTTTATATTGCCAGAGCTGTTCCCCTCCCCATGTGATCAGAGATGATTAATATCCCTTCAGATGATTAGATTTGCATAATCCCATCTATACATCACCCATACAAATATCAATGGCTCCCAGACTTCAGATCAGACGCCCAGTGTATCGGGTCCCATCCATGGTGATTCAATCACAGTATATAAACTCTGACACTCCCATCTGTAATTGGAGATGATCAGATTGAATGTGCCGGCCCAGTTGATGTGGATGTACTCGACACTCCCCGCTATCACCACGCTCCCTACCCGCTGGGGTCAACAGTGAGTCTATGCCTTCCCTACAGAAGATTTAGTGGACCTGACACTGCTCAAAGTGGCAGTGAACAGCAAGCGCTAAGGATTCATTTGCAGTCAGTGTATATAACACTCATTGGTCTTTAACTGCAGATGCAAAAAGTATAAACTTAAATTGTATTCAATCCGTGGTCTTATCCAAAAGAAAATCTTCCAAGAGCTCAGTAGCTGAAGTAGGAACTGTCAGACTGACTCGTTCAAAAGCCAACGATCTGATCGATTAGCAAGGCTATTTCAGTTTTATGAGGTATATTGTACACTTTCCTCCCCTCTTCCTTGTCTGTTCTGTGCAATATCCTGTTGTGGCGAGACAGACCGTGTGATGAGATCAGCTGCCCTGGTTAATCTCGAGGTTGTCTCGTGCTTCAGGGAACGCCCTTTACAGTGTATTAAAAACACGAGACAATATTAGCATTCCAAAAACACTACTTTTCCCAGAATCCATTGACTATTTCAACAATTTAGGGTAAGATGGGCAATAAAAGTTGCTTTCATATTTTGAAGCAATATGAAAACATTTAACCATGCCTGAAGAAAAACATGAGAACAGAAAAGTACAGAAATTACAGCATCAAATCATCTCTCTAACAGTTTACTGTCATACCTTTGTGTCTTTTAAATTCACCTTCTACAAAAGACCCTTAAAAGACGTAGAGAAGTGCAGTCACAGTACTTCCTCTGCACACAGACAAATGCATAGCACTGTTATACTGCATGCAGTTAGTGATTGTGACACATCAACCAATAGCAGTTAACGGTTAACAAGTAGAAAGCCATTAAGCTCTGCGCAGTAGAGCTATGTAAAGTCATATTGTGGAGAGTACCTGTGGAGTGAGTATAAAAGACATGTTCACCTTCAGATGTGGGAAGTTTGAGAGTTCTTTGAGAAAGTGTGAGCCTGTTTTTCCTCCTTGCCTGTGGAATGGATATACCCGTCTCAGTTTTGTTCCTGCTTGGAGCTGCCAAAGCCAAGTAAAGTCAGTCTGTATGAGTGGCCTCTTCCTCCCAGTTAACGCTAATTTACTGCAACAAGGTAGGCTCTGCTAGGGGAAACTGAATGCCAGGGACGACAGCTCGAGATAAAGATAATTGGTCATTTGTTTTCTAGAGGGAGGCTATGACACAATGTGTGCATTCATGGATAGGTTGCGCAATAAAACAAATCCTGGTTGTAGGTTTAAAAAGTGTGTTGCACTGCACATGCAGAACCAACGCAGAGAAGAAACTGGGGATTTATGGGACAAGTCTAGTTGTAAGGGAATATTTATTATACAAATAACAATTTAATTAATTAACCCTGTAATTGTTTATGATTTAAACTGTGTACAAAACATTAGGAACACCTTCCTAATATTGAGCACCCCTTTTGCCATCAGAACAGCCTCATTAAATCGGGACATGGACTACAAGGTGTCAAAAGCGTTCCACAGGGATGCTGGCCCTTGTTGACTAATGCTTCCCACATTTGTGTCATGTTGGCTGGATGTCCTTTGGGTGGTGGACCATTCTTGATACACACGGGAAACTGTTGACCGTGAAAGACCCAGCAGCATTGCAGTTCTTGACACACTCAAACCGGTGCCCCTGGCACCAACCACCACACCCCGTTCAAAAGGCACACATTTTTTGTCTTGCCCATTCACTCTCCGAATGGCACACATACACAATCCATGTCTCAAGGCTTAAAAATCCTTTTTTAACCCGTCTCCTCCTCTTCATCTACACTGATTGAAGTAGATTTAACAAGTGACATTAATAAGGGATCATAGCTTTCACCTAGATTCACCTGATCAGTCTGTCATGGAAAGAGCAGGTGTTCCTAATGTTTTGTACACTCAGTGTATAACTGACACATAAGAGAAATCTATTCTAGGCTGACTAGAGTACATCTGCTTTGATGTCGCAGAGGCTTTGAAATCAAACATTAACATTTTTTTGAATGTCTAAACAGCCTTTGAAGATGACACCTGTACACTGAAACAAAACTGTATAATCGTATTACATACATTGCTCTCAATGATAACCATTTCCCTTAATCTAAGCACTACTGGTTCTCTAGCTTGGCTGCGTTCAGGTGTGTTGAATCACCATGACTGTACTGTGACTTGAGCAGCTATGGACGCGATCTCTCCTCTCAGACAGTGGGAGTGTAGCTTGGGGAGAGGGTTACAGGCTAGCCTGACGTATGTAACAGCTAGTTAAGCTCTGGTGCATGATAATGCCTAAATTCCCAGTCTGTGTTTTGAGCCTGCAGGCTGTGGCCTCTTCACCACCAGGGCCAAGGAGGCTAGAAATGGGATTCAGGGCAGGGTAGGCTCTAATCCACCACCAAAATCTCAGTGAACTGTATGCCACTGTGTCCATTTGTTTCCAAATACGGATATGGACACTGATGATTTGAGTGGAGTTGTGAGTGATACAGTATGTCTGATGTACGGGCTTCTCTCCCCCCGTGGCTTCATGTGCACGGTGACTGACCTATAAATCCAGCTTAGCGTCAACTTGTCCAGACGCTATTGGGCGAGCCAATAAGATTGACAGATGACAGTGACGCTGTCTGAGGGCGGGGCAGAATGGGAGTGTGTAGACTGGAAGAGTAACACGACAGGGAGAGTTGAACAAGGCTTAAATAGGATGGCTGGGTGTCTGTAAATGTATGTAGAAAATTAAAAACTCAAGACTGCATTCACATTGAGAATTATTTTACTAAAAAAGTATCGATTACAAAACAGACCATTTCGGAAAATCGAATTAAACATTATCCTCAAGGCTTCTCAAGAGATCTTCACGGCTTCAGTAGAAAAAAAATTCAAAAACAGGATAATCATTTTAGCTCCAAGCTCTTTTCTAAGGGACAGTCCAGTTCTGGCCCCCTCTATGGCAGATAAAGCAGTGCAGAGGCCCACAGAGAGGCCCCACTCTAAGGTGCTTCCGCTTCGTCACTCTCCTCTCCATCACTGTCGCTATCTCGGCCAGGGTGCTCTGGCATTTTGGGGTGCTCCTCTGGCACCTTCTCTGGTGTCTCCTCTGGCACCTTCTCTGTGCCGGCCTCCCCTGAGGGCTCCTGCTCCATCGGTGTCTCTTCCTGGTTCTCCACTTCAACTGGGGTCTCTTCCTGGTTCTCCACTTCAACTGGGGTCTCTTCCTGGTTCTCCACTTCAACTGGGGTCTCTTCCTGCTTCTCCACTTCAACTGGGGTCTCGGCTTGGTCCTCCTCTGCCTGGGTCTGCCGAGGGGGAGGTAGGAGCTTCTGCTGTTGCTGGGCATGGAAGAGAACACAGGGAAAGAGAGGAAGGTGAGGAATGTGGGTGTATGTAAGCAGGGTGTCACCATATCATTCCTACATTTATTAAAATGTTCATATCTTGAATTCATGACAAAATGTCTCAGACACAAGACCCTAACAGATTTTCCATGCTGTACCAAGAAAACAATTTCTATCACTGCTCATCTCATGTCTCACTCTCCCCCCCTCTGTCCTCCTGTCTCTATTGCTTTTGCTCTCATTCCTTCCTTCTCTTGCTCTCTCTGGTTGAGGACAGAATCCATGCACATGCCTTAGGGACAGGTTAGGGAGGGGCACACGTCTCCCTGTTATGTTTGGAAAACAAAAGTTGCCTCTCCACTGCAGCCCTGCCACTTTAGGCGGGGGATAAGAGGGGTGGGGTAGCTTAGCATCACCCGTTATCCCCCTCCTTTATCCACTCCCCACGGTGTCAAACAGAAGAATGCACTGCTCTTTTAATTAAAACTCATTCTGGTTCCCTCATCTAAAATGTTAGGCTCGTGGCCTGTTAAGGCTCGGCATGCAGAACTAAAACAATTCTCTTACATCTGACCTATTTCCACCACTGCATTAAAAAGTTTAACAAGTTACAGACCCTAAAAACAGATGAGGGATAAAGATACTTAAGACCTGGATGAATTACTGTAAGAGGTTGTATTGGAGCAGGTGTGTTTGTGAGAACCAGTATTAACCGGTCTCAGGTGTGGGTAAATAAAATGATAGGTGACATTGGAGGAGCTAGGTGCATCTTTCACTGCTGGACTATTAGCCTGTACTCAGTCTGTACCGCTGGGTGGAGCGAGGTCAGTAGTTACCCGTCTGTCTGTACCGCTGGGTGGAGCGAGGTCAGTAGTTACCCATCTGTCTGTACCGCTGGGTGGAGCGAGGTCAGTAGTTACCCGTCTGTCTGTACCGCTGGGTGGAGCGAGGTCAGTAGTTACCCGTCTGTCTGTACCGCTGGGTGGAGCGAGGTCAGTAGTTACCCGTCTGTCTGTACCGCTGGGTGGAGCGAGGTCAGTAGTTACCCGTCTGTCTGTACCGCTGGGTGGAGCGAGGTCAGTAGTTACCCGTCTGTCTGTACCGCTGGGTGGAGCGAGGTCAGTAGTTACCCGTCTGTCTGTACCGCTGGGTGGAGCGAGGTCAGTAGTTACCCGTCTGTCTGTACCGCTGGGTGGAGCGAGGTCAGTAGTTACCTGTCTGTACTGCTGGGTGGAGCGAGGTCAGTAGTTACCTGTCTGTACTGCTGGGTGGAGTGAGGTCAGTAGTTACCTGTCTGTACTGCTGGGTGGAGTGAGGTCAGTAGTTACCTGTCTGTACTGCTGGGTGGAGTGAGGTCAGTAGTTACCTGTCTGTACCGCTGGGTGGAGTGAGGTCAGTAGTTACCTTTCTGTACCGCTGGGTGTAGTGAGGTCAGTAGTTACCTGTCTGTACCGCTGGGTGGAGTGAGGTCAGTAGTTACCTGTCTGTACCGCTGGGTGTAGTGAGGTCAGTAGTTACCTGTCTGTACTGCTGGGTGGAGTGAGGTCAGTAGTTACCT
Organism: Salmo trutta; assembly: GCF_901001165.1. Taxonomy (NCBI): domain Eukaryota; kingdom Metazoa; phylum Chordata; class Actinopteri; order Salmoniformes; family Salmonidae; genus Salmo; species Salmo trutta. The sequence goes on along the minus strand of NC_042989.1, from coordinate 14,519,208 downwards.
GTCTGTACCGCTGGGTGTAGTGAGGTCAGTAGTTACCGGTCTGTACTGCTGGGTGTAGTGAGGTCAGTAGTTACCTGTTTGTACTGCTGGGTGGAGTGAGGTCAGTAGTTACCTGTCTGTACTGCTGGGTGCTCTGGATCATGTGTATGTACATGTTGTAGACCAGGTTGGCCATCTCCGGCATGTTCTTGATCACCTGGTCGAGCTGGGATGAACGAGGCTCTCTCTGGAGGAGGGGGAGAGATGGTTTACGGTTTATTCATTTCTCCCTTCAGTCCTCATCAAATCGATTAGTTTAGACCACTTACTATTAATGCGCCTACGGTGTGAGAGTGAGTGAGTGAGTGAGTGAGTGAGTGAGTGAGTGAGTGAGTGAGTGAGAGAGAGAGAGAGAGAGAGAGAGAGAGAGAGAGAGAGAGAGAGAGAGAGAGAGAGAGAGAGAGAGAGAAAGGGAATATGCAAATAGGAAGACAGAGCCTGGTGGGTGAGTTGAATATTCTCTCAGCTGCATTAATGAATTCCCCCTAAACATAAGTACTACTCTGGCATTGCAGCGGTCCACTGGGCTGTGTGTGTGTGTGTGTGGTGGGAGCAGGGAGCTGCCGCATTGCAAAACAAGACTGCCCACTAGGAACAGATGTAAATTCAACGTCTATTCCACATTGATTCAACCAGTGGGCGCGCAGTAAAGTCTGTGGGTGAGTTGCGCTTAACTGTTTCCCCTTAAAACTATTTTACTGCAAGTTAAAGGGAAACAGTTAAGTGCAACTCACCCACAGCATTACAATAACTATACATTAGCCAAATCACGTTTCACTATCATGTCGTCAAGGGCAACTAAGCATAGACAAAGTGAATATTACATGATTTCTCTATGTGCTTTACAACAGGTCCCAGATAGGTGTTATTATATTGTCTAGAATGAGTAAGGCTCAGAGACGGATGGGAAAGACAGTGGAAAGTGGAGTGTCCGGGACGGCACTCTTCTGATAGGTCAAGCTGGGCACATGTGCGCGCCTAGAAGAACTGTCCCCCCCGGGAACTGGAGCTCTTGTGCCAGTGTGTGTGTGTACACCGTCTAGCACTATCCTGGAGGGGGTATGGGTTGGGGTAGACTGGCTTTGCCTGGTGACCTTTGGGGGTTAATAATAGACTGTTTCCCCCCTGTCTGTCACAGTCTACCTTTACCTGAATGGTGTTAACTGACTGGGCCGGTGGGTAAGAGGCTGGATAGAACGAGGGGGGGGGCGATCACTCCATCCATTGAGAATTCAGACAGGCAGGATTAGGCTGCAGTGGGGATGAAGGGGTATGTACTATGCAGGAGCTGGAAAGGGTACTGCATAGAAATGTCTGTGTGTGAGAAAGTGTTTGAGTCCAATTGTTTTGTGTGTAGTTGTGCCTGAGTGTGCATGTGCCTGATAGTGTGTATGAACACATATTCAAGCTTGCATGCTTGCGTGTGTGTATTCGTTTGTCTATGTGTGTGATTGTGTATGTACTCACAGGCTGTCCCTGTGTGTAGTATTCATTGGGTCTGATGTGGAGCTTCATGGGTCTGGCAGTGAGCTGGTTGAAGGCAGGAGTCAGTTCAAAGCAGTTCTGGAACAGACTGACCCGTCCAAAGATGTAGAGGCCAAGTCTGGACCTGGACATGGCTACTACCAACCGTCTCACATCCCTGTGGAGAGAGCGAGGGAGGGAGGGGGGAGAGGAGGAAGGGGGAGTGAGAGAGAAATATTACATTTTAAACCACTTGGCGCATTTAGCCTATAAATCACAAGCTTATACACTATCTACACAGCCATTCCACTCCCAAAGCAAGTGGGTGAGAAAAATACATTTCTAAAGGGACAGAGATGAGAGCAGGAGTAGAGTCTTTAAAGAAAGATAAGGCGGCAAAGGTGAGGATAAATACAAAAATAGAGGGAGGGGCAGTTGGCGAGAGGAGAAAAAGCAGAGGGCAAGGAACGAGAGGGAGAAAAAAGACAGCGAGAGGAGCGACAGACAAAAGAAAAGGGCAGAGGGGCGAGGAGATAGGCTACTTTCTTTCCATCCAATGGAATTAAAGGATTAGCAGGAGGGAGAGGGGAGTCTGGAATCTTCTGTTTCCCTGGCTGTAATACAGCCGTACCGTAGTGGCGTGTTTAATAAAACACAGGCTGCCATACTCTACTAGTCCTGGTCACCAGGGAGGAGCCAGTGACATTATGGGATAGATATATGTATGATATATGCCTCATTTATCTAAGCAGCCATGAAAAGACAGCGCACATTAGCAGCACAATATTTCCTAATTTCAACTTCTGGACTATATGGGTAAAAGCAGGGAACCAACTGTTCCCAATGGGCTGCTGGTTATCCATTATGTTACACCAGTAGGTTTATCTACTGTATTCAGACCTTAGAGAGGCAGTAGTTCAACCAAGACAAAGGCAGGTAGAAATATCAAATGACTGTATAACAGCTGACTGTAATACCTTCTCCAGTTCCACTACTACTGCTCCTGTCAACATGGACCGAGGTGAAGGCTTTTACGTGGGAAGGGAGGAGATTTCTCTGGCTTATTCAAGGAGTTCTGGTGGAATCTGTCTCTCCGTGTGCAAAAGCTCTACACACAAAACGTACATTCATACGCAGACAAGATGTGGAATGAACACAAGTAGACCACGAGATGAATCTACACTTGTGTGTTTGTATGGTGTGCTGTGTTAAACTGTGTCGGTGTGTGTGTAGTAATCTCTTTAGTTAACAAGGCAACAACAAGTCAAGAATGTGGACCATGGAAAAGCTACCTAAAAACACATCACTGCCACAGAAACAAACCACAAGAGAAGCACTCCAATCAGCAAAGAGCCTGACAAGAGAGGAGCCAATCAGAAGCAGTGTTGGCCTGGGGAAACAGCTCTGTGTGCAGGGGTAGAGGACGCCCAGCTGGGTGGTTCCTTGACATAAGCAGCCACGTAGAGGGGCAGTGAGTCTGTCTGTGCCCGTCGAGGTGTGTCGGTGGCCCTGCATGTCTACTCTCTGGTGTGTGTGTGTTTCTGTGAACATTTGGGTATACCTGAACATGTGTGCTGTTGTGCACCTGTCAGAGTGTGTCTGCGTCTGACCCGGTGTGTTTGTCCCAGTACACGCGTGTGTGTGATCCTGTCACAGTGTGTCTGTCTATGTATGTGTCCCTCCCAGTGTGTCTCTCAGTGGGAGGGCTTCTCCTAGACGGTCAGATCCAGGGGTCAGCTTGTCAGACGGTCAGTTGCATGGCAGCGGGTTGCTGTGAGCAGAGTGGAGTGAAGCGAGGCAATACCGCAGCGTGGGAGAGACAGCAGGGGGAATTTCCCATGAATCACTGCTTTCCCACCCATTCAGAAAGGCCACCAATATATGAATTAAGTTAGCACAATCAGTCACAGAGATCCTCTCTAGCTTGATGTATTTCTATACTCAAAACAGACAAGTAGGCAATGTTGTTATTGAAGTGGTCGTTTGAGAATTCATAGGGCCATGTTCAACAGTGGTTTAATGTCTATCATAGTATAAAGTACACAGCCATTCAAAAAGAACACTTGCAATGTCTCATTGATGAAACGCTCATGTCTTGCAGTTACAATACAGCATTTCCTCTCCTCTTCAGTAAATAACTAACGCTTGGCCATAATAGAGGTGTTTTAAAACCCACTCCACATATAAAGAGACAGAGAATGAACTGTGAATTAGGCAGAAGTGTGTAATCTCCCGTGTGAGACAAGATTAAACGGGAGATAGGCGAGACGAGGGCATGCCTGGGTGACGACAACATGATAAACTGGCGACTCTCCCTGGCCCACACGCACCACTTCATCACCAGCCCATCAATCTACTCCTTTATCAGACACAGAGAAAAGGGAGTTTAAGTGTTTTTCTGGCCCTGGCTTTATGCACTTGCTGCTAAACTAGAAGAGGCTTCAAAAGAGAGGATGGCTTATTCATCCAGCCAAAGCGCCATTTGGAGACTTCAATTTTGGTCGGCTGTGTCGCGACTCCAATGGGGTAGGCCTTCATCCATAAAAACCCATTACACCAGCACACCCACCACTATATATCACAAGGAGAGGGAGAGTATGTGTGCGCGTGGCCTGGTACGGAGAGCTAAAATACTGTGGCAGTGTTTGCCTGGTGTTTAATATGCAGCGTATTAAGGAAGAGGGGCTCGTCGGTATCTCACAGCAGCCTGGAAATGAAAGGTCTTTTCACTAGGTATCAATTCAGAGAGAGCGAGAGGGGGACGGAGGGAGGGAGAGAGGGAGAAAGGAAGAGAGGGAGAGAAAGAAACAGCAAGAGAAAAAGAGTAAGACGCGAAAAGGGAAGCGAAAGGTTAAGAGAGGGACAGAGACACCGACAAAAATGGTAAGAAAGAGTTTGAGATAAAGAGCAGAAAAAGACAACTTAACACAGGCGAGGGGTTACCAACAGGGCTCTTTGAACCTGTAATAGGCTGTTTTACAAAAAGCCTTTGATGGTAAAGCTGCTCTTTGTTCGATACCCTCACCCCAATCATCTTCACACAATGCTGCAGCTGAACTTAACAAAAAATGGTTAGTGCTGCTGCACGCTCTCCTTTTTTTTACCTCCTCAAAAGCTGACTTTATCCACCCTGTGCGTGACATGAGAAATAAGTCTGCAAAGACCTAACCAACTTTCAGAAAACTCCATATTTATTCATACCATGAGACTCTTTAAAAAGACATACTTAAATAAAAATAAATTTAAAAAAAAAGCTCCTCTGCGGGGTAAAGTGACTGGTGTGGTGGATTTCTGCTTGTGTTAAAGTGTGTGTGTGTGTGTGTTGTGCGGTAAAGTGCCTACCTCAGATGTCCCACAGCTCTGGTGCGGACCAGTGACAGGATGATGTAGTCATTCTGCTGACCCTGAAACCTGTCCACCGTCGTCACCTAAAGAGGAACACACACATCCATTATTTAACACGTCTTTAAATCAGGCCAAAACCCGCAAGGCCGCGGGCCCGATGGTGTTCCAGGGTGCGTTCTCAGAACAGCTGGCAGGTATATCCAGGTACCTCCACTTATCCCAGTCTGTAATCCCCACGTTTTAAGATGTCCACCATCATTCCTGTTCCCAAGAACTCTAAGGCTTCACGCCACAATGACTACCGCCCTGTAGCCCTCACATCTGTAATCATGAA